>NW_027466835.1:1762500-1832500 GCF_046128005.1 Genypterus blacodes
TTGTGTCATTATGAATTAGAGTTAAGGTGAAAATTTGTCCTAAAATCTTAGCTTTAATCAAAATCCCTCACTTTCATAAGGAATATAATTAAGAAATATCAATAAAATGTAAATGTAAAGGTGTTTATATGCGTCACTTTGTCCCTATTTCCAAATCTTAATTTAAATAACAAATCCATATAAACACAGTTTTCCATCTGTTTTAGCTTCTGCACACACACTCAATGTTTTACTGTAGATACACATTCATTATAATGTTCTAATCAATAGATTCTCATTATTCTTGACCCTATGTAACAAACAGGGGTCATTTCTTTGTACAACTCTGCTTGTACATCGACTACAAAGGAAAACCCTCATGTGACCTTCATGTACCAATTCCGCTCGTGTTATTGATTTTTATTGACATTTTCAAAAATCATTGCAGAAAACAAAAATACAAGGAAACATAAATATCTATCATGGAAGAAAAATGCGTCTAGATTCTAGATTCTGGTCTGAACTGACACACATGTGACTAAACCTTAAAGATAGAGGATTTATAATGCAGCTCTATTCTCTATTCACAATACAATCGATATTATACGTTACACTTGAGCAAGTATATAACTGACAGAAATCTATAGGTGAATTTCGTATCCTGCATTTTGTCCACTTGACCCCACACGGAGACAATTGACCTCTTGGCAGTTTGTGCAACTCCAAGTAATGAAACGGAGCTCAGGAGAATCTGAAGCTGCTCAAACTCAATCCGGTGTATTCATGTCGCCTCCTGTGACCTTCAAACAACATCAGATACAGATGAGAACAGCTCAGTGACGCATTTTTGTAAAGATGTAGAATGTCACGGTCAATTTTCTTCACTTACAAATATGCCACTGAAATATTTGTATTGGTAATGGAAAAATGCATCGGTTGAAAGTAAAGGAAGGAACTTAAGTCAGGCTGCCTCCCACCCAGCTGTGAACCTGACACACGTGTGTATCAGAGGGTTCAGAGTGCAGATGTGGTTTAAGGCCCCTGTAGGCAGAACACCAGAGCAGTGCTTCTTTAGTTCACATCTGGAGAAATTATCTTATTTAGTCAATCATACAGAAGGACGTTCCTTTCTAGCCTATCTACTGATTTTCTACCGGGTCGGTTGCTTGCCGCAGTTGAAGAGTTTAGAACAGTGCAGGGTGCTGTTGATAGTTTGTTGTTGATTTATATGGAGGCTGTGTGTGGACGTTCCAGGTGAGCTGCTGCTGTACATAAACAACACAACATCGGCACCACCCTTCATTTGTGTGGCGCCCGTCCTGTGTTATCCTCACTTGACTTCTATCGACCACATCGCTGTGTTTTCAGTGTTAAGAGCTACACGGGATTTATTGTGAAAGCTAAGAACAAAATGTTGTTACAGGATCAATTTCCATAAACATGGACTGTGTGTGTTTTCTTTAGTGAATATTCGTTTTTATTCTGATTCAAATTCGGGTTCAGCCACACTGATCTGCCATGATGGGCAAGGTTGTTGAAACCGGGGGGAAGGGTGAGACATGGTGAGACATGGTGGGACATGGTGAGACATGGTGGGACATGGTGAGACATGGTGGGACATGGTGAGACATAGGGAGACATAGGGAGATGTGGGGAGATGTGGGGAGACATGGTGAGACATGGTGAAACATGGTGGGACATGGTGAGACATGGTGGGACATGGTGAGACATAGGGAGACATAGGGAGATGTGGGGAGATGTGGGGAGACATGGTGAGACATGGTGAGACATGGTGGGACATGGTGAGACATGGTGGGACATGGTGAGACATAGGGAGACATAGGGAGATGTGGGGAGATGTGGGGAGACATGGTGAGACATGGTGAGACAAGGCTCAGGGACAAACCCAGTGACTCTAATTGATTTATCTTCTTTAAAAATAAATGCTCAAGTGTCACTGGACAGATTCAGGCATTTCTCATTATCGCCTATCAATCGGAAGAGTCTTGTCTGGATCTGGAGAGCTTAAATATGTGTTTGCACAGGGAGCAAACATCACTGACAGAGCTTTAATCATTCTGTAGATATTGATCCAGACAAATCTAATGGTTTTTAAAGCTGTTTCTTCCTTTTTAGTCCAATTTATTATTGACTCTTTTCATTTCCTGTGTGACTTCTGTAAATGATGAGTTTGTCTCCTGTGGATGTAACAGCAGCACGGTTGGGAAAGGTCATTTTAGTTGTCATTCATAGCACTGAGTTCTGAAAATGCTAAACAGAAAACGTGTCAAAGGCATTTAGTACAAACGTGACAAAGGCATTCTCGTCCAGATGTGTCCGATCAGTGACAGATCAATGCGGCTGTGACACTCAGATTGATTTACAGCAGATGTGCTCTGTGGTGTTGGCATTGTTGCTTCAAAGACAAAAAACATTTCACACATACAAATGGAAAAATCACACATATGCATCTTCCCTAAACGTTTCACCTTTTCCCAATAAAAAAAAAAAGAGGACCTTGCTGCTGGGATTACAAACAGGCAGGAGAATGTTCCTCAGTCAGTCTGCGTCATGTTAGTCCTGCGTCTCTCCTCGTCACTTCCTGGCGATAATGGCTCAGAACTCCCATAGGCACGATGCGTCCACTGATGTGCCGTCTCCCGTCAGCGACCCTCCGTTGTCTCCGCGCAGGTACCTACCGTTCGACCCTTTGATGCCGATGCGTCCGTGCTCCAAGAACTCAAGGAAAAAGTCCTCGGGTTCCTCTCCGTCCGAGCACACGGGGCCGTTAAAGGAGACGTACCAGAACTTTCCATTCACACCTGCAGATGAACATTAATCGAATTAGAGTTCCTACATTTCACAATTAACAGTTGGACGTTATGCAGCAAGAGGGAACAAACACTGACCTTTTATCTGGTAGGCGCCATCATTGAATGTCATTTCGAATATGTCGTAGATGGATCTGTTGGCGTCCAGAGTGTTGTTGCTCTTGTGGTGGCTCACAAAACCGTTCTCTCCCCGCAGGATCAGAATGGGGCGGTTCATGAGTTTCAGCATGAATAATTCGTCCTCACCTGCAAAGAGTCGGAGTGAAGGCGCTCGTGATCCAGCGTCGGGCCCGTATTTTCAAAATCGGCAGTTCGGTGAGTGAAAACACTTACCCACAGCATCGCTCACCGCCGAGAGCTGCCCGTTCTTCTTTGTGCACACATACTTCCCATTACTGGCTTTGAGTGCAACCCTGCGTCCTTGCCATTCAATGTCAAACATGGTGTTGTCCTCTCTGCGGAGAAAGAGGATGATGGGTAGATAGCTGAGTGGTTTTGCAGGAGGAAAAGTCAATGAAAGTGTTTGTTTTGGAGATGGAAGTATGACTCACATTTCCGTGGCGGTGGACTGGATCTCTCCGTGAGTCACCAGGGTCCAGTAGAACCCGCCCTTGGTTCTGAACATGGCCTTTTTGCGTTCCTTGTTGATCTCCATCTGGAAGGTTTCCAAGTCTGTCTCCTCATCCTGATTGGCTGAGATACTCAACCCTGACGATCAGAGAAGAACATGCGGCCTTGATGATTGTACACGAGAAGATAAGGACCACAGTGTGTGTCGCCTCTATTGATTGTCATTTGACAGAGAGTGTTATCGCAACGTCCACTGATGCAACACACAGCACAGAGAGCTTCCATCGCCACAGACTGTATAAGCAATAGATGTAGCAGTGGGAGTAATTTCACTTTTAATACTGACCTCTAGCCCACACACTTATTACACACACACCTCCTCCTAGATAACAACAACTGTACAATGGAGCTGAGTTTGCAGTAGATGGATGATGAATAATGCATCCTCGGGCAAAGCCAAACAACAGAAAAGGGGGGTGTTGGCCACTGAATACTTAAATAATCAATAATCAAATCTCTTGCTGATTCAAATTGAAATTGAAATGCAATTCATATGAAGTTATTTGTGTTGTTATTTGTGCCATGTATTCAGATGGATACTGGTTAGTGAAGGATGGTCTCTATAACAAAGCAAATTGATTCACATAACACATTTGCTTAGACTGACCCCTGTCACCCCTGTGGATCCTGAGCCCTGTTCTGCAGCCGTGTAGGCACCAATGAAGCTTCGGCTCATTTGTAGTCTTCGCATGCTTAATCCTCCGTCTGGCCCGGTGGAGAATACACAGACGCATATAACTGAACTGTGTCTGCTGCAGTTCAAAGTAGATGCCACCAAAATATCCTTCCACCTTTGTCTTAAGCCTGTTACGGCCCTAATCCCACACACAGCCGCCCCTCCACCCATCCTGCTCCTTCTCTTGCTGTAAGTCCCTGAGTGGAGAAATGCAAATCTGCGCTGCGGAGCCCAATAAGCAGCTTTCAGTGCCTCGCCCCTTGAAACTGGAGCTGCCACAAGGCCAAACACTATAGTTCAACCTGTAATGTAATGCCAATGCCCGGTACCATGGCGATGTGGTGTCCATGTTGCTGAGCACCAGTTGCTTAGACTGTTTAAATCGTCTCTATGCATCAATCTTCAATCTTACGTCCCTGTTGGAGCTCATATGATTCAGGACCCTGCAGCTGGTAGCTACGTAGCACCTCACTGTAGAAATGGAGAAGTCCAGGCTTGATCATGGATGACATTTGAGAGCTACCACCTTAGCGGTGAGACTTAAGGTCCACTGATGATGACACCGGCGGGCGGTCTGCCCCGGAGTCATTTGCACACTGCGTAATCTTCAATGGACACGCAGTGGAAATGACAAAGCCCATTAGCGTGATTAGCACCTCGGCGTGGCTGTGGACCGTACTGGAGCTCGCATGCAGACGGGAGTATCAGGGCTTTTTTTTCATTTTCAATGCAACTTTATGAGCTGTAACAAGTTCACTTCAATCTCTCGTTTAGGTTGCAGAGTGCATGTGCGGTTTAATGAAGGAGTGTTTTTGCCGCGTTACCTTTAGATCACAGCATTTGTTACGTATAATCAGCTAGCCATGTTCCTGCTTTAAAGCCTGTGACTGTACTCTGCAGGACATTAGAAGGCCGCTCCATGTGCAGGGCTGCTGTCTGGACTCTCTGCCTCAGTCAGCCTAGAATGGATCTGCTCCCATATCTAATGCCTGAGGAAGACCAACATCAAGTCCGGATCAATGGAGATGAGACTGAATTACAGGAAAAACCATGTGATAGTTGTTTATCCGAGACAGCGACTGAACGGGAATCTTGAGAACTTAATTGTATTGGAAAATTGACGAGTGCATTAAACCTACTGGCTGCTGGAGTTGTTACGCATAACGAGTGTGTGAAGGAAAAGCAGAGACGGCAAACTGCTCAACACACTGGGTGAAGGCTTGTTGTCTTCCTCAGTCAGTTGGAAGTGTTTGCGTACTGTTGGCCACCCGGAACCAGAAAGGCATCACGTGGCAGCAGCGGCAGTGTAGAAACAGCTTTGCTGGCTGCTTTGATTAATTGTTTTGTCAGTGTTTCATCTGTAAACAGAGATTCAGCCTGCAAATCTTTTTATTTTCACCTGAGGTTGTTCGTGAATCAACGCTGGACCTTCTTCAATAAAGAGAACACGTGAGATCGGCAAACACATCGAGCCATCAACCAACTCGTCAACCGCTTGAGCAGATTCAAATGGTTGTTTCATCTTATTTGCATTCACCATTATGACTTCAGAGTGACACAATGAAGGTCATGCCAATGCTTCTGCTGTTGGATTAGGAACCCCACGAGTCTCTTATGGTCTATTGAGTTCTACGACTAGGAAACTCTTCTTTGTTGCACTAGAATAAGATGTATAACACACACACACACACACACACACACACACACAAACACACACGTATCATAGTCACCTTGCTTGACGGAGACAAATCTCTTATTGGCACCTTGAAACACTACTTGTGGGTGACTCTCCTCTAGATCAAACAGCTCATCTTTTCCTGCCTTGGTGCATCGGCCGGCGCGCAACGTTCCAGTGGGACCGATGGGACACAGATATTTCCCCGCACAGTCCTTGAATGCCAGCTTGCCAGACTTCAGCTCCAGAGTGTAGCTGGTGGCGTTGGTGTTGGCTTTCACAAGTTTCCCGTCGTTGCTGAGGAAACGGCTGTCGCAGGTTTTCAAGCTGTACTTGCCGTCGAGGTACACCAGGGTAACCAAGGAGTCCACACCCCAGGGGATGTCGCTGTCCACTGAGAACTCCTCCTCGCCGTCAGACAGGTGGGCATAGCGCTTGCGGGCCACGCTGAGCAGGCTGGCTTGTGGGTGTAAGGCCAGATGGACGGCCCACAGCTCCGGCTCCCCGATGGTCTGGGCAAAGCAGGACAGGTTGTCAGCCGAGCCTCCGAAGAACCTGAGGTGAAGTTCTGACTGCAGCGCCCAGCGACCGTCAGACTGGGGCACGATGAGGAACCTGCACTCAGGATCCGTGTTCTCAGCCCCACAGGTCATCTTGCCGTCTATGTCGGAGGCCAGGTAGCGTCCCAGGTGGCTGCGGAGGAACACCGCCGCCCCGTCCTGGTCGCCCTGCTCCAAGATCCAGATCTGCTTCTTCTTCATGCTGGTGCCCAAGGCGTTCACTTTGAAGCCAAAGGCCTCGGCTGTCAGGTAGCGGCTCTCGTGATTGATGAGGCCAAACTGCAGCTTCAGAGCCTTGTTAATTCCGTTTGAGGACATTGTTGATTTGACTTAACCTCAAGATTGGCAATTGAGAGATTGAAGATAAGCAAGGGGGGAAGGAAAAGGGGGGAAGGCAGGCAAGAAGTTGAAAATAAAAGGTTTGATATCTTGTCCTTTTCCACGCGTGCAGTTTAATTACCCCTACTTATCTCCCGGGGTGGAATGTTTAGTATTCCTGGCTCTCCGTTGTCACTTTCTCCCGTTTCCCTCGTGGACTTGCACAGGCGCTTGCTCTCTGTTCCTTAATGAGTTGGGATTAGAATCAGCAGGACACAGCACCTCAATCCAACAAGCCTCTGACGTCACACACAGCAGCGCACCAACCCCCTTCATCTCTCCTCCTCTCTCCTCCCTCCGCTCCTCCCTGTGCTCAGGCCCGTGTCGCTCTGATCTCTCTCTCTCTCTCGCTCTTTCATTCTCTCTCTCTCTCAGCCTCAGCCTCAACCTCTCTCAGCCTCTTTATCTGCTGGTCCTCACTCACACTTGCATCCATGTTCTTGTAGTCAGGCCCGCGTCAGGATTATACAAAGTCAGATCAGCTGGTGAACCGCAGCCTAATTGGAAAATGTCTGCACACTTTTCAATCTAACATCAATCTGTTGTTTTTGTTCACATAAGCACAACACCTGTTGTTTCGCTCAGTCTAACCTGCATTTAAAGATTAGAACCATGTTATGAAAGATGTTGTGGGTCTGTAAAGCCCTTTGAGAGATTGCATGTGATATTGGGCTATACAAATAAAATTGACTTGACTTGACTTGACTCGACTCTTTAAAATGGACATTGCTTGATTCAGTCTTGATTCTCTATCAGTATTGTTTGGATTCCTGGAGCTCCTTCAGTTAATGTAGTTAATTTCACGTTTTGATTAAGTGCCTCCTCAAAGCCAAGTTTTGTTTGTGCAAGGTTTTGCTATAGAAACATTCAAATCTCAGGTCCGAGATTAGAGGACGAGGAATTCAAATCAAAACATTTGAATGAGACGGCAACGCAAATTCCCCTTGATGTCACATGTCCCTGAAAGTGCGTTTGTTGATATTCATCCTTACTTACTACTACTGATCATCTTCCTATTTTTTTAACATTTTATTTCGTAAATCTCTCTTTTTTTTGTTCTGTCATTTGGCACCAGAGGACATATGAATCTTGACCTTGTGACCTTTCTCACAGCACACAACAAGTTCAACCTTTGCAAGTGTATCACCAGCATCAAATATCAAGTAAGTGATCAGCAGCAGATGAGCCCTCAAGAGACCTGCGTGTTTTATTGAAATTCTTCAGCCATCGTTGCAATCTAATACTTACGTCCCCTTTCCGGGAATTGATTTGTTTTTCAAATCCCTATCTAAATCACAGGCTATTCAAATCACATGCATAAATAATTTGTTGCTTGGGATCCAATCAGCTGTTAGGACCGCCCCCCTCACAGCTGATTGACAGGTACGTGCAGTCTTGAATTAGAAAATGCATTTAAATATCATGCGATGTAGGAGCTGCAGAAGTGTGTTTTCTTGGGAACACGTGGTTGAATAGTGAAAGTTTTTAATACATTGAGAGATGACACGTGAAGTACTTAATTAGAATTAAAGAGTATAACTCAATGCAGGAAGTATACTTGTTACGTACTTGAATGTTCCATTACAATGTGTTTAAAATTTAAACACATTGTAATGGAACATTCAAACACATCAAACAAATCTATCATAATAATAATTTAAACTTTAAATTATTATTATGATAGATTTGTTTGATGTGTTTATTGTCGTTGGGAGTAACGATCCTTGTCCACTAGATGGCAGTGTTGACTATACATTTCGAGACCGCAATCATCGGTATGAAATATAGGAGGAGAAACATTTCACGAGAGTAATTAGGATATAATTAATACATTAATAAATGCTTTAATTAAACCACATGTTAAGTTTGTGACAGTGCTCAGATTTATGAGACGCCAGGACAGAATCTCAGTTCACAAATAAACTCAACCATTAACTTGATTGAAATCACCAAACCAGTTTAATTAATTTGATGAACAAATGTAACTTGTGCTGGGACCATGAAGCTGCGAGGCTCTGCGACGCACTGATGACTTCCTGTCAGTGTTGTCTCCAAACAAAGATGATGTAACCAGCATCATAACACAAACACACATGGATCGTATCACAGGCTTTGTATGTTGCATGTATGACTTTGGGACTTTGTTGCTTCTTACAGTTTCACAAAACACACAAAAAATGTATTCAGGCAACGTGAATAGTCGCCTATGTGCGCTGTGACAGTGTGTAACGATGGAGGAAACAACTAATAAGTACAACTAATAAGGAGCTTTCAACCTTCCTGCCAAATGCTCCAGAATCCTTATGATTCTAGATTTGAATGATTTAAAGTCACTCAGGCTGTGGTGCTTGATGCCAAAGTGCATTTTGTCCTCCTGTGTTTGTGTCTCTGTCTGTCCTTCTTTATGTCTTCTTGACTTCTTGTTTAAAAGCAAGTTAGCTGGAATAATAAATCTAACCTTTGCTGCCTCCTGTCATAGGAAATGAGTGATGAATGTGTGATAACAGTGAAAGGAGCTGATTGGTTGCATATGCAGAAACGCATGGAAACACAAATTCATGCGCTCACACACACACACACACGCACACACAGATCAAACGTGAGCTGAGCCTCCACTCCGCTCCCCCCTCCCTAGGACATGAACATGGATTAATGCGCTCAGTGCGATTATTTCATTCATAACTGTCCTGGACCTTTTCAGATAAGACCATTTTTCAGGTTGCCATCCATTAGCACCTTCAGACTGCATCTATTAGCCTGCCAAGCACTCGGCACTCCATTTAAAGGGCCAGCGGCCTCCTTGTTTAGCTCGCCATTGTAAAACACTTTTAGTGAGGAGTCGAGGCCGCGTAGCAACAATTTGAACCCAACTTACTCCCAGAGGACGAAGGTGGGAACCATTTAATTAATCATAAAATCGACAATTTAGTGCGGCGCCACTAAAATACAATATGACGACGGCACATCTCATTACGATCACAATCACAGACACATTTAATACTGCCACATTTTCCCTCACAATTTCGCCAATTATTTTATGTCCTCATAAATCCGCCCCCTCCTCCCCCCCCCCCCCCCACCCCCCCTCGTCTCTGCTGGATGGTTGCGTCCTTGAGCAGGCTGAGGGTTCACACCATCATAACTGTGTAACAAGCGTCTCCATGACCCGTCTCCTATAAGCAGAGGCGTAAAATGTCCTTTGTGGGATCTTCCACGCCTCCCCCCTCCCCGCCTTCCGCCCCGTCCCCCCCACAAACCCTGGCAGAGGAAAATGGTCTGTGAGACATGCAGTAAATGTAAAATGTAAAATGGCTGCCTTGGCCGGGGATACTCCTTCCTCAGCAGCTTGGTGCTCACTGACCCCATTAATCCAGGTGTTCATTCATCTACAGGACGATCCTCCCACAGGCCGTTAACGGCTCACCCCACTGTGTTTTCCCAGCCCTGGCCCTGGCGCTCTCGCTCCTGCTCTACTTGGTATAATTGGGGCTGCCAATGAGTTAAGTACGGGCAGTCATATAAATGAGCCTTGGTAAATGTCAGGCCTTTTAATACCCGGTTGTAATGCCACATTTGTTTTGTAGGCTGTCATTTGTTTTGTAGTGTGAGCCAAACTTGTTAAAGGACCCCCCGCTCCCCCCCTTTTGAAGGCAGCGGACAGGTTGAGCAGAAAGAGACGGTGATATAACTTAATTGGAGGTTATAGAGCTTTCAGAGCAATACAATATTGACGAAGATATCTCAACTCTGAGGAAAACCCGGGCCTGTAAATAAGCCGGCGTTAAAAAAAGGAGTTTCTGGGCGATTAAAGGCGGCGGTTGAGGCTTCGCTCTCAGTTGTGTGTGTGAGTGTGTGCGTGTGTGTGTGTTTAAGGGACGGGAGCGCTCATGTTAATGTCGCCTCTGTGCTCACCAGCTCTGACAGAGGGGCTAATGTGAGGCTTCAGCTCCTGCTATCTCTGACAAAGCCCCGTCTCCTTTATTATCATGTGAGATACAGCGACGTACAGCGAGGTACGTGTGTGTGTGTGTGTGTGTGTGTGTGTGTGTGTGTGTGTGTGTGGATGTGGATGTGGGTGTGGGTGTTGGTGTGTGTGTGTTGACTCAAATTCCACGTGTGCGTGTTTGTGCTTCGGTGTAATTTATGTTTTTTCGTCTTCCAGCGTGTTCACATGTTGGTGTGTGTCCTCTCCTCGCTCACTTTTAACTGCATTCCCACGAACACACACACACACACACACACACACATTCACGGCCTGTAAAATGGAGTGATTTACACATAAGTGAATGAATACTGCTGTAGCCGCTCCCATGCTGATGTGAGAGCTTCAGCTGGTTCCTGGGTTCCTGTAGGAGGATCACAGGAACGTCTTTAAGCAGGGGTTCCGGGAAATTCTGTTATGGGGATTCTTCCTGGAGACAGAGAAAGAAGGAAATATGTAAAGATGCAAGAAGAGGAGGAGAGGAGAGGAGAGGAGAGGAGAGGAGAGGAGAGGAGAGGAGAGGAGAGGACCAAACATGGAGCCATCATCCATCAGATCCCATAAAGATGCAGATCATCATGAAGTCACTTTTGTTGTGTTGGTTCCTAAAATGATCCGGATTGCAGATGAAGTCATCCGGCAGTGACAGGTGATGTTTGTATTGGCGCTGATAGCTTGTGACGCCGGCTAGAAGGAAGCGGATCGCGGCGGCGCTGGGAATGGGGCGATGGGACGATTGTGTGTGTGTGTGTGTGTGTGTGGGAGGAAGGAGAGCAGCAAAGGAGAGAGAGAGCGAGGCCTTTTTATGTAGTGTGAGCAGAGCCAAGCTGTAGATCCAGCGTCTGTCTCCATAAGCCCTGAGCACTTGCTGTGTGTGTGCCGACACAGAGCCATGCCAGTTGTCCTAGCACACACACACACACACACACACACACACACACACACACACACACACACACCTCCCTCAAACAGACTACTGTAGCTTGTATGACAAATTGAGCACATTTGTTCATCTGAGAAATTTTCATTGAGCAACTGGGTCGTCTCTCCGTCTCCTGTTGTTCCTCGTTGGGAAGTTTCCTCCCTCTTTCTCCGTCTGCGGGCGGATTGTTTACAGCAGGAAGTGCTTGGCATGGTCTTCCTTGGCATGGCGAGACAGTGACTTGGCTGCTGCGAGCGGCCCCGACATCATTCACAGTCCCAGCGCCTGCTTCACTCTAATTCATATACTGTTGGGAGACATCATTTTTCCTGTATAGACGGCATTTCTGTTGATTATTCCGTCTGTTTTTGATTACAACCTGGCCGGCCACTGAAAGCCAGATAACAATCTAACTATTATTCCTAGAGGGAAGCTCAGACTGGAGGTTTGGGTCAGTGTTCAAAACAGTAGGTTGAGGGCTTCTGTTGTTTACTGTTTTAGAATTGTCATATTAATGTGTGATTCCCTCCTGTGTGTGTGTGTGTGTGTGTGTGTGTGTGTGTGTGTGAACTATTTTCTACACTCAATCAAAGTTTGTGTGAAACTGTGTGAAAACTGCGTGTGTGAGCATTTATTCTTTGACAACACCATCAGTCATCAGATGTTTAATCCGTGTCACGACTGTTTGGCCCGGCGCGGAGCCTCTTGTTTGTCCAGCTGTGATTGGAGGAGAGAGAGAGAGAGAGAGGATATTGGTGTCTTCAAAGGTGCAAACAGAATGTGTGCCCTTTGACCCCCTGAGATGGATGTTGCATGGTCTGAATAGTGCTAGCTTCTGCATAACTATTCCAATTGCTCTCCGCTGAAGTGCTAAGCCTGCCGGTGCTGTTTGTGCTGCGTAAGCGTGTGTGTGTGTGTGTGTGTGTGTGTGTGTGTGTGTGTGTGAGTGTGTGAGTGTGTTTCCTTGAGCGCGCACCACCTGTCAGCGCCGAGCACAAACGTGTCGCATGTGGGCTTGTTTGTGTTTGCTCACGTGAGTTCTGTGTTCACACCAGAGCGTCTGAAGGGAAGCCAGCTCTGACTTACTGGTACACGTCAAACCTATATGTTGTTGTAGAATGGGCGCTCGCTTATTCCGGAGCTTTGAGGACGACGACATAACTTTATTCCAGAACCGGTTTGTGCCTTGCGTGCGTGCAATGGTGTTAGTGCAGGAGCGTACACGCCGTTTCCCAGGGGGGGCTACCTGATCCTATTACATTATCCAGCGCACACCAAAGGGTTAAGAGCTGTCTGCCTCTCCAGTCATTAAGCCGGCTCTTATCCACAGTAAATCAACGCTGCGCCAGCAACAGCTGCTCTGATCACCTATTAAAACTTCCATAAAGTGGCGTGTACGGAGCGAGGCCTGTAATCCGACACACACACGGGCACGCCGACCCACAGATTAAGGCCGTTTGAGCCTCTGATCTGCCTCCTATGGTCAAGATATCAAGGGACATGCAGCTGAGTGAGGAAGAGCTGAAGGAAAAGGCTCGTCATTAAGGACAACTGCCTCAGGGCTGGGAACCACACTGACTACAACACACACACACATGCAAACACACACACACATACGCACACACTCTGGACTGGAGATGGATTCAGATCTCAAGGGAGCAGACGAGATGTTATCAAGCTTTCAGCCCAGTTGGTGGAAGTCTTTGAGCTGTAATGTATGAAGGCTGGAGATTTCCCTCGTTAACAGCTGAGAGACGAACGCACACGGGACGATGCTGAAAATACTCACCAGACGCCTCGCTGTCTGTCTACCTGTCCTGTCTGTCTGCTCTGCTGATAGATCCATCTCCTTAATGATGGAGAGGGGGTGAGGTGTCTCTCTCTCTCTCTGTCTGTCTCTCTATGTCCCTCTCTCTGCCTCTCTCTCTCTCTCTCTCTCTCTCTCTCTCTCTCTCTCTCTCTCTCTCTCTCCCCTCTCTCTCTCTCTGTATGTCCCTCCCACGAGTTAGTTTCCCTTTCTTCTGCTGATCTGGTCAGAGCGGAGCAGAAATAGTGTGGAAATCAATAGCAGGGTTAGCTCGCCGGACTGTTGTCTGTCTGCACAGGAGACCCCACCCACCCCCCTCCCTCGCTCAGGAAGCTTGTCACCATGGAGACACAAACAGGGCATGAGACTGCCCTCAGGTGAATTCTCTGTGTGGCTCCACTGGCTGAATTGGTCCATTTAGGTTTCATTTTCTCTGCTGTCTGCATCTCTCTCTCTCTCTCTCTCTCTCTCTCTCACTCACCGTTCCTTTCACTTCACTCCCCACCGTTTCAGAAGCTGGACTCCAGCTCTTCTCTCTCTCTCTCTCTCTCTCTCTCTCTTTCTTTCATTCACTCTCTCTCCCACTGGCAGGCGGCCGGGCTCAGTCTAAAGAGGTGGAATTGTGTCTCCGTACATAACAACTGTCACAGGTCACGGTGGGGATGGAGGCTGATGTGCCTCTGCAGACGTGTGTGTCAGCTGATCTCATGGCGCCGCCCGAGCACACTTTCCTCTTCTTCTTCCCTTGTTGCGGACGTCAGAGGTCCAGCATGTCCGGTGTCTTCAGACCCACAAGCCGCTACATAACCACAGCTTTCTCACACTCCATCCATTATCTATCACCGCTTATCCACCAGTGGGTTGCGGGGTCAGATTTGTATTTTTTAAAACCCAGATTGTTCTCAGGACTGTGTCTCGTCAACACCGCATGTTTTTTTGGCAAACTCAGCCAGAAAACTCAGGACCTTTCTGTGTTTATCTCTTACAAGTGGAGATTCTTACAACAGAGCCTATTTTCACTCACACAGAGACGGATGATACACAATGAAACTAAGCTTTGAGGTCAACTCGGGTCTATTTTGAAATCTTCCTCGCTCTCGTCTTCACCTTTTAAACAATCTCTCTCTTCAATCTTGTGTAAAAATTTCCTCTCCCTGCCATATGTTGGCCTCAGTCCCACGGGCTTGATGTAAAAATGCTCTCAGGCTCTCTGTTGGATCTGATCCACCTCAGACAACTCTGCTTTTAACTTCATCCGCCATATTCATCACTATGGGTACAGTTATGTCTCATACGTTCTGAAGCTTAATCGTAATCATTTCAAGACAAATTCTGTGTTATTTGAAGAAAACATCTGCCCACACACACACACACACACACACACACACACACACACACACACACACCCACACACACACTGACACACACACACACACACACGCACACGCACACGCACGCACGCACGCACTTACACCCACACACACACACACACACACACACACACCCACCCACACACACAAACCCGCACGCACGCACGCACGCACGCACGCACGCACGCGCACACACACACACACACACACATACGTTGTTGGAGACACACAGATGCCAGTTCACATATGAGTGTTTGGTCCCGTATAGACACGGAGGCTGGTATAGACGCAGACAGGCCTGAGCTCCGCCGGCCCCTGGGCTGCAGCTATTGTATTGTGATGAATGGAGCGTCTCCTGTCCCCGTAGCCACACGGCCCTGCAGTGGTCCACCGGGAGCCCGGGGATGCTTGGTGGCCTTTCTCCCAGGTTTCCTGTCTCCTGACTCAGCACCAGCTGTGCAGCTCACCAGCAGGAAAAAGAAGAACAGGCAAAGGATAAAAATAATTTGCTGTAGATTCATGGTTTGCTCTGACCTCGGGGCTGTCACTTAGACAATAGTCTTTCCTTTCACCTGACAGCAAAGCAGACGGCATGTGGGCCTTCGCAGGGTTTGGAGGCGAGAAACCTCTTGTTTTGTGAAATAATGTCACCGGCTTGATGATGTCACGCACTAACAGGATATGTAGGGAATCCAAAATAAATGTACTTAAGCAACGAGTACAGCCAATTCTGTTATGACACGTTACAAAAGCCCTGTTTCACGGTCGACGTGTTTATGCTACTTACGCTAGATCATCTGGATATGATTGCTGCATGTAGTGAATCACCGCAGCTCTGCATCCCAGACGAGGCACTTAATCAAAAGCTGAACTCTCCAAATTTGTCTTGCGGTTTGGAGACAATCTCTGACAGTTGCCCCGTCTGACTCTTTGCCCAGAAACCACCCCGGTACTGAAGGAGACCGAGCTGTGCGGCAACAATAACCGGCGTGCCAGAGGAGCCAGGCAGTCGTCACGGGGGCCGCTGTGGTGGGCTGTCGCAGAGAGCTGTGTGGCAGCTCTGTGTGGTTGAAGCGGCTGCTCTCTCCATAATGGAACAGCTGTTTGGAGCGCAGTGCGCCAGGGCGCTGGAGCACAGAGTAAATAGAGGAGAAGAGCAATGTAAACAGAGATGGGATGGTGGGAGCTGCTTCCCTGCTACTGTGAACGGGGGTAAACACCCCAGAGAAGCAGACTGAGGGGTTTTCAACACAGGAATGCGCAAACACCACGACACAGGAGGTTGTGCAAGGGAAGGAAGGGAGGGAAGGAGGGAAGGAGGGGCATGATGAAGGGAAGAGAGTGTCTCCGCTCCAGCGTCAATGTTGGACAGGGGTCAGCCCTATGTTCCCTCAGCCCAATGGTCCCACAGCCCTATGTTCCCTCATTTCTAAGATTATTTCAAAATTAGGCCCTATGTTCCCTCATTTCTAAGATTTTTTTCAAAATTAGGCCCTATGTTCCCTCAGCCCTATGTTCCCTCATTTCTAAGGGTTAGGGTTAGGGTTAGGGTTAGAGTTAGGGTAAGGGTTAGGGAACATAGGGCTGAGGGAACATAGGGCCTAATTTTGAAAAAAATCTTAGAAATGAGGGAACATAAGGCCTAATTTTGTAAACAATCTTAGAAATGAGGGAACATAGGGCTGTGGGACCCTTGGGCTGAGGGAACATAGGGCTGTGGGAACATAGGGCTGAGGGAACATAGGGCTGTGGGAACATAGGCATGCTCCCGTTGGACAGGTCGTCTCACAGGTTCAGGCAGTGATCTTGGTCTGTCAGTCCATTGATCTGCAAAATGGCTCAACTGGTCTTGATTTTGTTGGATGGTTTCCTATAAGGCAGAGAGGAATCTCCAGCTGTCTCCACGCCTGCATGTGAAGGCGGCTGAGGCCCTTTCATGACTCAGGCTGTGACTTTTCCCCGCCTCTGTCGGGTCAGCGGAAGATTTTCGTGACGAATTTGTAGCGGGGAATTGAGAGCAGCTGCGGTCTGATGGGCAGCGTCCTATTTACCAGGAGGAGGGACTCAGATGGGCGTCCACATAAGATAGATGGAGCCCAGATTCAGGCAGAGGCCCAGTTTCAGTTTCAGTTTCAGTTTCAGAGTTGCGACTGACGTGTGTGTGTGGCACATTAAGCACAACATAAAACACACAAACCTCCGATATCCTCTCCGGTCTGAACTCCCTGAACACAGCCGCCTCTCCTTCTCCTTCTCCTTCTCCTCCCCGAGCGGCCCAGGAACTGTTTGCAGGCCGAGGAGAAGTTTCCAGCAGCCTGCCGCTCTTCCTTTACCTTCACTTTTATCCCCAACTAGGTCATGAAGCTGTGCTGTGATTGGGAGCGTTGCTGTAGAGACGCGTGTTTATCACCGCCATCCTTTGATTCTTCAGGATTCTGCGACTCCTGCCAAATTCACTGAATGGCAGCGTGACTGAGCCTTTGTGGTCGTAAACGAATGTGGGACGGAACGCAATCTACGCGTCAAGAAGACAATCAATCAATCAATCAATTAACATCACAACACTTTGATTGGTTGTTCTTGCTGATTCCTCCTCGTTTCTCCGTCTTCTTCTCTCTCGCTCAGATGTAGGTTTATAAAGACAACACAGAGCCGAGGGAGAGACAACAGGAACAGGAAGCGGCGTACGAAGCGAAGTGATGTCACCGCTTATCTGTCGGCGGTATGTAAACACAATGCGGCGTCAGAGTACACGGGCGGCAACATGTGTGCGGAGGAGAAACAGTAATCCTGCATAAGACTGTGAAAAGCTCTTTTAGCATCGCTGATACAGAATCTTTACAAGCCACTAATAATGAGCAGCACAGAAATGGATTAAGGGCGGCATGGCTGGATCTGGGCCATGGCAAGCAACACACAGCGTGTTGCGTTTGACTCTATGTGTGTGCACGTGTGTGTGTCTAAGCAATAGATGAGTGTGTGTCAGCCCATCATATCCCGTTGAGGTAGTGTAGGCATTTACACACAGCAGGTGGCGAAACATTCTGTGCTCCTCTCAAAGCCGTTATGCATTCTGTAAACGTGCACACACACACACACACACTTCGTCTCAGCTTTTGCCGAGGTGTGATGTCACACACGTACAGAGCGCTTCACCTGTTCTCGCACGCGTCCTGCTGGTTGGACCCGACACCGCCCCGGCTGCAGACGTCGCTCGCGGAATGAAGCTAATTGTTCGGAGACGGAGAAAAACACGATTTTTTTGATTTTGGATCTATTTTGTTTTGGCACGCTTTGGGAGCTGCATCGTTTACTCTTTGATCTGTAAAATCTCAGCCGTTCTGTCTATCAATCTGAAATTTGGTGCACATGTAGAAAACAAGAGTGGGAGTCACACATTAACAGCTCGATCTGATTTACTCATTTGTTTGTGAGATATTCACTTAATCACAAAGAATATATGCTTGTTTTTCTTGCTTTAAAGCAGTAAAAGTTATTGCAGATTATTAATTGAACGTATTGTCAACGTCTCTCTCACTTTAACATCTGATCCGTCGAACAATCGTGGCTTCACTGCCCTTAAACAAGAGTCAGTCAGAGTTTCAGGGATCTGTTTGCACTCTTTTCTCTCACCTCAGTGTTAAGACCTAAGGCCTCACCTCAACCTCACTGCTACACACACACACACACGCACACACCAAGCTGTCTGTCCCCTGTTCAACCTCGGCGCTGTCAGAGGCCAGACGGGGTCAAGCAGGGGGCGAGACATTTATGAGGTGTAGATATTTGTGCAGGAAAGCATTCCTCCTGTTGACACTGGGCAACGCGGCCTGGACGCTGAGTGAGCGCAGGCAGACAGGCAGTGAAAAGGGAGGAATGCAGGCCCCTCGGCTCAAAAGTAACAGAATCCAGGCTGTAGAATGAAGTCACGATAAGAGGAGAAATGCAGCTCGTTGAAGAGACTCGCTTTAGTATTTGTGTTCAAGTACAAACCTAAATTGTCCTCTTTGTCTCCTTGATTGAATCTCACCTTGACCACAGGTTTGTAATGCTCATGGGAGTAATGTTTCCCTACACACACGCCTGTTCTTATCACCATCCTGCTGCCCCGCTGCTGATGCAGGAAGGGGAATGGTTGGGACACGGGGCAGCGGTCATAGTCCACACAAAGGGTTGTGGCGGTAAACAGCACGATTTGTGTTCACTGGACTGCTGCTGGAGTTGACTGATGTGCCCATTAACCCCCATCTGGGCAGAGGAGGGGGGTCCGGTGGGGGGCAGGGGGGGTGAGCCGGCACTGGGGCTCCACGCAGGACAAAGAGACCCCCGAGCCTGCAGAGGAAGGTCACTGACCTACATTGTGTGCGCTCGAGGACCAGCCAGAGGTGATTCCACTGATTCAGGGTGCAGAGATGGTCTTTGTCAAAGCTGATAAGCACGAATGCAAATAAACATGCACTCAGGTAATGGATGGTGTTTGGGAAAAAGGGTGCTCGTCGCCGCGGGCGCTTTGTGCTCCGCTGCAGAAAGGAAATGGATGATTCAAGGCCGTAGAGAATCAAATGTGTTTTCACAGGAGCTTATTTGATTCGGTGTCGTGTGTTGTGTGTGTGTATGACGCTTGCATTCCACCAGAGAGCGCCATCATTTACCGCTTCACCGCTACGCATCGTCTGCGTTCACGTCCTTCTCCTCCTCTTCAAACAAGGAATCCACTGGAATATACATCCATTTTTCATTATGGCATTTAAGCTTTCTATCAAAAACTTCATCCTGTAACACATTCACAGATTTCTACATTTCATTTTTTTCTGCACACACACACACACACCGCTGAGGACAAAATGTGACTCAAAATGGTTTCTTAAGATGTTGCGACTTTTCTCTTTGTCTAACAACCAATTAAATGCAAATGTACTGGGTGATGAATCTTCATGTCTATAGTGAATCTGACTGAGTCATCATATTTGCAGCTCTTGGCAGGTAAACCCAGTGGGCTTTGTTTGATACCGTGACAGATTTGTGTCAATTTATTCACAGCTCACTAAGTTCCCTCTGCCAGAGACGCGTCAAACAATTTAGGACAATTTATTGCAACAAATAAACATATTTGGGTGAAATGTTTAGCTGGAGGGAGCTCAACTAATGCATGTTGCCTCCAATTTCTTTCGGGGGAGCAAATGAAACCTCCCGAGGAACAATCCAGCAGATTCAATCAAGGAGATCGGCGTGATACATAATGCACAAGGTGAGAGACGACATCATCGCATACCATAACACAAAAACCTCCCAACAGAAGGAAATATGGAGAATAAATAGCGAGAGAATCAATCTGCTGGAGAGGAATCAGAAGAAACAGCAGCTAAACTCAAACCAGATGTGGCTGAAATGATCAAAAGGGGACGTGAACTACTTAAATTAATGTTATTATTATTATAGTGTTGAATAATATAATATAACTTTTTACAGGTTGACGTTTTTTTGTCTTTCAAAGGCATTTTCTTCTTGTAATCCTTGTGAAAGATTGACTTTTTTTGCATGTTTTTTATTTTTTTTTACCCTTTCTAGTTTTTACCACACACACACACACACAGCTCTATGTTGTGTACTCGTGTGGCTCCAGTGTGCGGTACGAATATTTACTGATCTGAGAATTTTGTTATTTTCCCTATTTACTGCAGAACAAAGGCTCGCTTTTGGATGAAAGTCCACAGACTGTGAGAGGCGTTGCACAAAAAAAAGAGCCAGCTTTGTTTAACATAAATGTTTTGATGAGAAATGACAGGAGTCGTCAGATGAATGAGGACGTAAGCAAAGGAAAAAAACATTCATTTCCAGAGGTTTGTGGATGAGAAGAATCCAGTGTTGCTTTATTTCTTTTTCACTATTCGGCCTCTACAAGACCAGAGTTTTATTTAAGAAATGCAAATGCGACAACACACCAAGAAAAACAATGTCACATTCATATAAAGCGCTCTTGAACAAACAGCAACATTGACAATAAATAAAATGTTGTTGAACAAAATTAAAACTTTGTGAACAAAAGAATACTTAGGATTGCATATCAAACAAGACAAAAGACAAAATGTACTTGGCACAACTTAAATAAACTTCAGTACTGTTCAGATTGAGCGACCCTACGCTATGTCTCTATGTCTCTATGTCCATTGCTTTGTGAATCTGATTGTCCTTCACAGTTAGCAGATTATGTGCATGTACTGTACAAAATAGACACAGATGGCCAACGGAGCTAAAAAAAATGGAGTAATTCCAACTTATTGTCAGTAACTCAACCTTTGACTTTGTCTGTACCTTGACCTTCATTGAACCCTCCAGGTGGCCTTTTGCTGCACGAAACAACACTGCAGGTATATGTGCAAGAAACCATTGTCGCAAAGCCAATATATACGCACATAGTGGAGGACGAGTATTCTCTAAGAAGTTACCAGTGATTTCAGTACAGGTGCTTGATATACGTTAAATTTAAATAAAGGAAATAAAGATCTTATAGACACTTTGGTATCTTATAGGTCATCGTGTGCTCAGGAGAACACACGCTCAGTAACAGACCCAGTCTTGTTCGAAATTGATTTTGTGTGGACATGATTATAGTGATGCCAGGACACTCATCACACACACACACATTGTGCCAAAAAGGTATATTCATGTCATTAATCTTAAACTTTTTGACCCGTGATTGCAGTCCTGTGGGATCTGCCTCGTGATGATGAGAAAATGAGGTACATAAATTAAAAGAATTTATAAAATAGGATATTAAAAAAAACGCAAAGGAACAGGACACTTATACAAAAAAGCCACTTGACCTATTTTTTTAAACAGGACGACCCCTCTCTCTCAGAGAGTTGGTCCGCTCCTGTCCACTAAATCCTTCTCTTCTTTGTCTGTGCTCTGTCTGTCTCCGTCTCTCAGCAGGGCGTATGCAGTGCAACACTAATGTCTTCAATCTTCACTTCCCAAAGCAAAGGAAAACAAAAACGTATTCTACACCCATATATAAAAATAAATCAATCGCAAACATGGAAAGATACATCTCATATATACAATAAACTCCTATATAAAATAGCTTTTATGTACATATAGACAACAGACAACAATACATTAATTGAACTGTACAATGTACACCTGAACAGTTAAGACAGGCGAGAGGTACTGAAGTGTATGGCTTGATTGGGAAAATTTTTAAAATATTTACACACATTAACTTTACATCTTTTACATGTGTACTTCCCTGGAATGATGCGTTGTGGGGAGAGCCCCCAGCCTCGCTTCATTCTCATTCCCTCAGGTAAGGCTACCTTAAAAAACACAACACAATTGGTCCCCAGAGACCAGTCGGCCTCGTGGTTCTGCTAGAACATTGTCCAGTGCACTCTCAGCTCTCCTTTGGTGACGTGGAACAGGAACCGTGAGTATGGGTCCACAAACCAGATACAAAGCTGTTAATCACATTTAATCTATTTAAAAATAGACTCGTTAGACCAACAACAAAAGGGTTTTTTAATTCTGTGAATCTCAGGAAGACCCAGACTTGCATCGGCCATTGTCCTGGAGAGGATACACCAGGGACACGGGCCCAGTCGTGATCATCCCCTTCCTTTCCGTGGATAAAGGCCAATAGACTCCAGTGTGTAGCCTCAGACTGCCCCGCCCCTGGCGCTGACGTCTAGTCCACGGGTCCTTAAGGCATAGCCGTGGACACCTAGGGACGCACGTCTTCCTCCGAGGCTGGATGGTCTTTTCAGTAAAAACCATGGACTCCTGATCTTTCCTGCAGAGGGGTCATTCAGTAGTATCCTCAGGGGAGCGGGCCTCAGCACAGGATGGAGACCCCTTCAGCAGTGACCAGCTGACCAGTAGTTGGGTCGTATGTCCCAGCCAGGTAGTAGAGGTCTGGGGAGGTACTGTTAGGCTTCTGGTTGCGGGTCAAACACTCATACTCCTCCCTGCTTACCACCTGGCACTTATGAGAGATTGTCTGGACGTCATTCTCATCCTCATGACATGACTGGTACAAAGCATGCTGGGTAAGGAACAAAGAACGGTTAGTTGCATCATCATCATCATCATCAAGAACCAACTGTCAAAGTTTGGCATGCATCTGAAAACGTCCATCACTGCTCACCTTGCCATCGCGATGCCTCTTCCCAAGCTTGGTCTCCTCAGGGTGGTAGAACCACTTGACTTTGACCACCATGCTGGAGGTCCATGACTCCCAAAAGTTCTCAATTCGTCCCACATATGGGATGTTGGGACGTCCAGCAGAGAGGAACACAGCACAGTCGCCCACCCGCACCGTGTCTCTGCCTCGGACGATAGCCTTGTAGAAAAGCTTCCTGGCCTTCCCCTTCAGACCTCGTCTCTGTGGAGGAACACAAATGGACTTTGTTATAAACACACGGTGCCTTTGTATGAGATGTGAGAAATCTCCAGTAGCCATCTTCAGTCCTGATTGTTTTTTCTGGCTGTTCTCACCTGTGTTGGGTTTCCGGACCACCTCCACAGCTGCCGTCCTGCGAGGAATGCAGGCATCTTCGGTCTTGGAATGATGGAGCTGTCGTCCGTTAGCATCCTAGGCTTCTTAACAAACTCCTTGGAAGGTTTGGAGGTGGAGCTGCTGCATTCTTTGCGTTTCAGGGACTTGCTGTTAGAGACCTGGTCCAGAGAGCCTCCTTTGGCGTTGGAAACAGCGACTGCTTTGGCCACAAAGGAGTGCTGGTGTGGCCTTGAACTGGTAGAGCGTTCAGGGGGTTGCAGGAGCCCCCGGTGGGAAGACAGACAGCTCTGGAGCATCAATGTGGAACTGTCCTCATCCTCTGAGCTGTAGGATGAGTCGTTGTCAGAAGAACAGAGACTGGAACTGGAAAGAGAACCAGAAGAGGAGGAGCTGGAAGAGCCAGAAGAGGAGGAGGAGACCGAGAGACGAGAGAGGAAACGGCCAGTCGCCCTCAGTCCTCCCGAGACCGGAGCCAGTGCAGTACCTCTTCTCTGCTCCTCTTCTTCCTCGTCCTCGTCATCTTGGTCTGAGTAGGAGCTGTGACACTCTCTGTGGGAGCTGAAGCCCAAGTTGCCGTACTCTCCCAAACGCAGAGAGGGGGAGGGCTTTCTTTGAGGTGGAGCTCCTTTTAGAAGAAGCTCCACTCTGGAGGTGCCCCCCTTCTTGTTGTCTTTGACCAGCAGGACTGGGTGGGAGTACGTCTCTGGCCTGGGCAGACTGTTCAGACTGGAGGAGTTGGCTCGCAGCAGCAGAGCCTTGCTGTTCTTCGTCTTCGGCGAGGTCACTCCTTCGTGATCTAACTTGACCAGAAACTCCTGTCCAGATCTCTTGGTCCGTGACATCACAAGCTCATCTGCTCTGCGTCTCTGGCCGTAAAGTCCACTTCTTGGAGCGAGAGACAATCCTGGGCCAGTTGACTGAGAGCAGAAAGAGCTGTAGCCATTCGCAATACTGCTGAAGGAATCCACCTCAAAGGAGCTGCTGCTGAAGAGGCCTTTGGCTGGGGTGGAGCCCAGAGGCTGGATCTGAGGCAGAGGGAACAGGTCGTCCTCCTTCCCTCTCAAGGCCTTCCTGGGAGCCCCGTTGAGCTGGAACAGATTATCAGAGGTCCTCTTTCTGGGGCTCGCCATAGAAGGCCAACCCAGAAACGGTGAAGGATTCTTATTGGCATTCTCCGCCTGCTGCTGCAGCTGCTTTTGTTTCTTCCCTGAACCTTTAGGTCTCCCTAGAATGAAGAAACAAACATCAGGATTCCTGCACAATGTTTTCATGCGGCGTTAAGAGTCCAGACAGTTTGACTCTGTATGTGTATAACAGAGGTTCAGTGATGTGGAGCATAAACACACTATCATGTTTTACTCTCCATTCTTACCTGGTTTTCTTTTATGAACAGGCAGAGTTTGGTTGTTAGTTAGAGTGTTTATTATGGTGTGTCTGTCAGAGGGTCTGTCACTGATGGGGGCTTGTTCCAGACTCGAGCTTCTCTTGGCTGTTGCACCGCTGGGTACCAGCAGGGCAGGAGATGAGTCCCCGCCTACAGGAAGAGGAGCAAATGTGGTTGAAATGTCTTGCACTCATGAATCGATTGAATGTTTTATAAGAGGAGAAGAAATTGCTGCATGCGAAAGTAACAACACAAGAGACACGCACAGTGAATCTGGTATCCTGGAGGTAAGAGGCGAATGTTGGGCAGAGAAATCTTCCCTCTGTCGCCATCGTCAAACTCCACCATCACTCCTCCTTGCTTCCCCTCGTCTGATGATCCACCTACAGGGGAAAATGCTGATATTGATTGTACGTTCTTGGAAAAAAACACAACAAAAAACCCCCAGATCCAGCTGAGGACAGCGTGGGGTCGAGTCAGCGTCTCACCCCTGCGAACGTATCCGGGGTATAAGCAACGCGAGCGCTCGCTCCAGTACGCACACACTCTGGTCCCCTCGGCGAGCACGGCCTCCTTCTCTGGACGTACATCCAGGACCTGAAAGTCAAACCAAAACACGATTAAGATTCATTACAGCCCGGCAACATAAGAGTCCACACACTGACATGCTTACGCTCGCACACACACAGACACACAATCACACAGTGTGAGAGCAAAGGAGCATTGTGCATGGGCAGCCACTGTTCCACGTTGCCAAGCGGCACTTATCTAATGCCAATGTGCCAGTCAGCGTTGAAAAGAACGGAAGCCATGATGCAGTAAATCCTGACTTGCTGAGTAATACTAAAGAGGGTCTGAATAGGGGGCTTGTGATTGCAGGTTGCCAGATCCTCCCTCCAACAATGCAGGCAGCCCCAGCATCCGCCACTCACTGGGGGCTCTTTCAGGTTGCTTTCATTTACTGTTGCCATGACGAGGGACCCTTTGACTGATGAGGTGTGGATGGGGGTATGAGCGTCCATGTGCGCTCCTGTGTGTGTGTGTGCGTGTGGGTGAATGGGGGAAGGGGCTCGGCGAAAATCAGGATATTGGAGTCAAGTAAGCTGCTGCCGGGAGAATTTAAAGATAAGAAAGTGGCAGTGTGGCGTAATTAGAACCAGCCGCTGTCTGTGGGTGCGTTTGGAGCGTTTGGGTAGAAACTCAGTGAGGCTTCAGCGGCGGCAGAGGCTTTTTGGGAAAAGATTTGTTATGTAAGTGTGTGAGCCTACACAGATGAGAGAGATGACTCAAACACACATGTGAGCGATCGGGTTGTTGACCAGGAGAACAAGTCAGCGCCACAGATATGAACTGCAGAGGAAGACTCGGGGTCGTCGTCTGAAGGGTTCTCGGGGTCTCGTACTTAAAGTTCAAAGTGTGTGTGTGGAGATTTTCATTTTCATTTTCATTCCTTTATGTCCAAATGAGTGTAAGTTGCTTCATTCTGGAGCTATTAGACACTCACTTATCAGGCGTGTAGGCGACTCAATGATCTCTGCGCTTTAAGCGGAGCAAAAATAGAACGTGTGCATGAAACAACACAACTGAGACGTATCTGGAGAACTCAAACAAAGACAATAAGTCTGACTGATGTTGCGATGTAACTGACCTCCTGCTTGTGTCATTTCTTAAAAGTTAAATTACATCTGTAACTCTTTCATGATTCAGGTTCCTGTCAGGTCTTCTTGAGCTTCATGTTCTCTATTCTGACAGAGCGTTCATCTCTGCTCCTCCAAACTGGACTCTGTGGACGTTCCATTCCGTGTCCTTTAACCTAACACAGCTGAACTTGTTTGTGTCCTTTGCCCTGTTTGCCTGTATGCAGTGAAGACGGACTTTCCATAGCTAGGGGTGGAGGGTGGGGGCTTTGTTTTAAGGCGGCCCAGCTGTTATTAGTACGCATCCTTCCAGAATATGGGACAAAGGTCGCTGGATACTGTAAATATTAACCCCCCCCCCCCTTCTCCACACACACACACACCAGCCTAAATGCCAAGCACACTAAAAAGCACAGGTTCCACACACGCAAAATGGAACCCAGCCAAGAAAGTGCTGTGGTTTGTACAGTGTGTAATTATGTCTAATTTCACGGATGACTTACATAAACTGTAATCTTAGCTCGACATGGAACTGGCGAGGAGATTTACATCCAGCTAACGTCGATGTAGAGGTGTGTGTGTGTGTGTGTGTGTGTGTGTGTGTTGGAGTAAAGTTGAGACGTCTTGATTGAGTTTGGTTAGCTTGACACTTCTTCATGTGTCTTTATGTGCTGACCTGTGCTGCTCCATGACGCGGGTGTGAAGTTCACGTCATCGCTCATTTTTAAACCCCCAAGCGTGAATGGATCCAGGTGTTGGGGAAATTATCTCACCCGCACAAACACATAAAGTTGGATTCAACACACACACACATACACACACACACATACACACACAACAAAAGATTCTGTGTCCCATCTGCTCATATTCACTTAAGAGGTTTAGATGGCCTGAAAACCCCCAGAGAGAGGGTTCAGACTGAGAAGAGAGAGGGAGAAGTGGAGGAAAAGGAAAGACAAGAAGGCAAAGGAGGGACAGGAGCGAAGGAGACGGGAAGAAGGTAAAGGAGGGACAGGAGAAGAAGACGGGAAAAGGCAAAGGAAGGACAGGAGAAGGAGACTGGAAGAAGGCAAAGGAGGGACAGGAGAAGGAGACGGGAAAAGGCAAAGGAAGGACAGGAGAAGGAGACTGGAAGAAGGCAAGGGAGGGACAGGAGAAGGAGACTGGAAGAAAGGCAAAGGCGGGACAGGAGCCAAGGAGAAGGAAAGAAGGCAAAGGAGGCACAGGAGCCAAGGAGAAGGGAAGAAGGCAAAGGAGGGACAGGAGCCAAGGAGAAGGGAAGAAGGACAAGGAGGGACAGGAGCCATGGAGACGGGAAGAAGGCAAAGGAGGGACAGGAGCCAAGGAGACGGGAAGGACGTCCACCCATGAATGAAGGAGTGAATGTTTCTCTTGTGGCCGGTTGAACTTACAGCTTCCCGTAGCAGCTGGTCCAGTGAATAGATCCTGGGGCGGTTTCCTCTTTCGCCATCGATCACGATACTAAAACTAAAGAAGAAGAAAAAAAAAAAGGCAGAGAGAGAGAAGGAGAAGAGAAGGGAAAGAGATGAATAACCTATTTATGTTTGCCGGGCTCTTATGTCATGCGATCCTCCCACTCTGCTGCTGTTTTTGCATCTTTTCGTGCCGTTCTGTTTGTTATGTAACCGACGCCGAAGCAAAGACCTGAAATATTGTTTCTGTTCGCTTGCCGGCGCAAAGTTAATATGTGGATGGATGTGTGTGAGCCTGACGGATCAATAAGTGTTTGGACTTTGCTGCAGCTCGTGTAGAGAAACGACTTCTTTCCCTTCTGTTACGTATGCAAATCAAAACATCGACCCGCCATCTTGGTCTGTCGATTGAATTATACTTCATCTGATTTCATCCATAACAACTCCAATAACTGCCGCCTGAGTTATAATCATCGCTTCATCGACTTTTTATATTTCTGTGTCGAGATGTTCCACCATCACTGGTTTACAAAGCAGACAGAGGAGGAGGAGTGTGTCCATCTTCATCATGGGAGGAGGAGGGAAGATGGGACATGTTGTTTATTTCAAATCCTGTGTGTATGTGTAGGTATGTGTGTGTGTGTGTGTGTGTGTGTGTGTGTGTGTGTGTGTGTGTGTGCGTACATGTCAGGCAGCTCCAGTATGTGGACCCTGGCGGCGTAGAGAAGCTCGTCCTCCTTGGAGATCAGCACCTTCAGTCCATCAGTCAAGAGGTCTTTGGTCAGGACGCAGTTAGGAACTACAGAAAAAAAGGTTTTATTTCAATATCAATCAATGCTGAGGTTGAGATGATGGTGATGGTGATGCTGGTCGTTGGCTCCTTTACCTCCGGAGCTCTTGTGGTGGTACGAGTAGCTGCTGCCTTCCTCCTCCTCTGAGAAGCTGCTGTCGTCCATCTGAAAGCCCTCGTCTGCTGCGAAGCTCTCCAGCAGCCGGCTCACAGCTCGACCTTTCACCTGGAGACACAGGGACACCAGGGGAGACGGACACCAGGGGAGACGGACACCAGGGGAGACGGACAGAGGGAAGGACAAATAAGTAAATATGGATATTTGTAGTGTGACAGGAGGAAGAAGAAATTGTTTAGCACATTACTCAAAGTAGCACTTCACCACGGGGTATTCTCTCTCTCTCCCTCTCTCTCTCTCCCTCTCCCTCTCTCTTATCAGTAATCATTTCCCTCTAACATTGTTTCACTCAGCAGTAGAAGGTGTGAGCCCCTCCTCCCTCTTCTCTCCTCCTCTCCTCCTCCCCTCCTCCCCTAAGATTACTCAGCGGGGGGGGGGGGGGGGGGGTTGGGCTGCGTGCAACGCGTTTAGTTCTTTTAATAGTTCTACAGTAACAGTCCTCTAGGTGAGAAATGTAAGACGGTGCAGCTTCCGTCAGTACGGTTAATAGAATGCGGTGAGGGAACGTGCGCTCTCAGACTGGTTTGCGGTCTGGACGCCTCGTTTCTTGACCGGCGCCCACCTGCTGCTGGTCCCTGCTCCTGGTGCCTCGGCTGCCCTCCTCGCTGGGCGGAGACGGGGCCCTGCCAGACCAGCAGCTCCTCCTCTGTGGAGGGAAACATGACCATGGAGTCAAAACAGAATGATTGAAGTTATGATTCATGTGAGAGACGCCAAGTTACAGCAATTTGAAGCTCAGAGTGAGACTGAAGCGTTTATGAGTTCTTTCAGTCGTCACTCGATTGTCTTTGTCGTCTCAGAGTCGTACAGAAATATTCAGTACTTTCACTCTATTATGTTCACTGCATGACACCAGAGTGAACGGCAACATCTCAGGAATCAAATGATCCAGAACCATTTCAATATGTCTTTGTTACTCTTTTACTTTTTTGCTGACAATGTACTTATCGCTGTTTCTCATAATAAATGAATGTAATTCAATGTAAATGTCCTAAATCCTGAGTGAGAGTGATGCTGAGGCTGCGTTCCCGGCCTTGCCCACCTTGGTGACGGCCCCCCTCAGCACGGTGCTCTTGCGTGTGGCTCTCTTCAGCCTCTCGCTGGTGCTGGGGAAGGTGTTCAGCCCGGCGCTCCTCCTGTAGCGGCTCCCTCTGGTCCCCAGGCTGCCCCAGCGAGGCTCCTTGGGTCTGGGTCCGCACGGCCTCCGGACTCCCTCAGGCTGGTGATCTTGGTGGTGCTTTTTGATGGCAGTACCCAGACCCAGCCTACAGGGGGCCTTCTTCCTCACTTTGACATCCCCCTCTGCTCCAGACAGACTCTGGGAGCCTGTGTGGTTCAATCAGAGGAACAGATTTAGACCCAGCTAACGAGCCGGCCAAAGAAACACAAAACAGATGCTTCCCATGAAGATGTGGGACGGCTTTGTTGACTTGTAAATCATTTTCAAAGCTCCGTCTCACCATAAAGCTCCTGCCTCTGCTTCTTGTTCCTGGCTTTCTGATTGGCCTCCAGTTTTACAATAGACGAGGGAGTGGGACCTGTCAGAGACGAGCTCGAAGTGATGTCTCTGGGGGGTTGGGCTCTGAAGTCCTGTCCTTCATCAGTATCATAACTGCCGTCTTCCTCTTCCTCTTCTAAACAAAATAACAAACAATACAAGTTGCAGATGAGTGTTTTTAAATAAATGTACTTCTATCAAATCCGTCTCTTTAAGTTAATGAAAGACTTTCACTCTCTCGACATCATTTTATACGCACTTCATTAGCAGTTAGGTAAATAGTTCAACTGTTCATAGAAATGATGTATGATGTGATTTTCCTCGATGGTATTTCCTGGACTCGGTCCTATATGAGTAGCACCACAGGCCAGTGTGCTAAGTGAGTGTGTGAGTGAGATTGTGTGTGTGTGTGTGTGTGTGTCACTGCTCTCTGTGAAGCAGCTCTTTGACCCAGTCTGCAAGTCTCCAGGGCTGTCAGAGCCTCTCACAGGCAAGTGTCCACAGCTGCGGCCGCACGTCTCGCCCACACCAGCCAGCGAGGCCCAACGCTGAGGCTGAACGCCGGCGTGCAGCGCTGACACCGCTGTCATCTACGAGACGCTCGTCAACACCGGCACACTCACCTCTGATTGCTTTTCAAAGTGATATATACAAATTGGAAAAAAAAAAGCAGCAGCTCGCGCCTCCAGATGATTCCGGATAAGAACACAGCGGAGTATGTCGTGGAAAAATACGTGCTCTTGTAAATTTGAGTGCATGGGTGATAATGTAAACAGAGGGAGGAAGAGAGACGGCCTGTGTTTGTCCTTTCTGGACAGAAATCATGGACGGACAGATCAGAATCACTTCATGGAGACGTGTCCATAATGAAGCCAGGTATATGATGTGATGTCACTGTGTCTCTTATTCCGTTTGCCGTCCTTTGCCTCACCTTGGTCCGAGGAGTCGCTCTCTGCAGGCGAGCTCTCTCCCTCCTCCATGGCCTCCTGTCTTTGGCTGTCCCTGGCCTTCACTCTGGTCTGGCTCAGATGGGAAGAACCCTGTCTCAGGTTAGCCGATCCCTTTTTCCGTCCGCGGTGCACAAGTCCGGTCCAGCTGTCATGGGGGCCGCTGTCCACGCTGGCTGCTAAGAGGGTTTTGCAAACACCCATCAGAGTTAAATCAAACATATTTTAACATAACTTTGCAATGCATTACAATGAAAATCCAGGTTGAGGCAGAATGACATGAATCCTGTGAACGTCAGTCTCTACCTGTGTCACTTTGTCCCCCGGACTCTCGTCTGGACTCGGCTTTGCTAGCACCCTGACTTTTGTGTCCATACTTGGGGTTGGAGCTTGAGGGTGACACCTCCTTGTCCCTGGAGCTCGTCCCTGAGAGATTCTTTTTAGCCTGGGACTTCTGTTTGAGCCGCGCCACATCACTGGACAGCTTGGAGCTGAGCACACCGTGAAGGCCACTCTTTCTGCAGCTTTGTGCTTTTATCTGCAGCAACAGAGAAAGATGAGAGTCAGTCGCACACGCGGACGAATCGGCCGCAAAGGCAGCAGAAAAGAGGGGAGAGAGAGAGAGAGAGAGAGAGAGAGAGAGAGAGAGAGAGAGAGAGAGAGAGAGAGAGAGAGAGAAGCGCTCTCATTTGTTCACACACACAGAAGAAAAATGAATTGTATAAACCCCAGTGAGGAGATATTAATATGGTGAATAGAGGATTTGACTCCTGAGGGTAGCACCTAATTAGAAATGGTGTGCAACAAAGGGACATATCACACACAAAGAAACAAAGAGTGGCCTCTTTAATTTCTGGACCATTAGAGGACAAAACAAAGGAGAGGAGGACCCTGACCTGTGCGCCGCCGAGTCGCTCAAAGCCCCGACTGGACAGCCTCTTCTTCCTTCTCTGGCTGTCTCCGCCCCCTCCTAGTTCCTCAGGCGACAGGGCAAGCCCCGCCCCCATAGACCTGACAGTCAAAACAAGAGGGAAGCACTCATTAGAGCAGAATGGTGGTGGAAAAAAGGGGGGGTTGGACATCAAGAGACAAAAACAACACACAGTTAAGTCACCTTTCTGCCGAACGGAACAACTCTCTGCTCTAACAAGGAGCCAGGGATTCCTGGAGGTCAGTGTGGCATGAGAAGCCGCAACGTTTCGCCTCGCCGCCGTCTCCGGGCAAACCCGAGGAAAGGCGAAAATGGCTTTGAAAGCTACTGCGAGTCGTTTGAAGGCGTTACATGTGTACGCCGCTCTGTTGTTCCGCATGAATATCAGAGCCCTCCGGTTGAATTTCCATATCACTGTATCATGGCACTCTGAGCAGCATCACAGGGCCCAGCACTCCAAAACGCCCTTGAATTTCCCTCTGGAAGTCTGCCCACAGACCACACCGACAAGAGCCGGGGCCGCGCTCAAACAAAAGATTAACTTCCCCTCTCCGACTGACCCTGCAGCATAGCAGCCGAGCCGTGATGAAAAAAAGAAACACGACCCCTGGAAACTATGTAGACTTTGGCGAAACCAACAATGCCTCAGCAAGAGCAGATTTGCAGAGGTTTAAAGGCCTAAACAGCAGGAGGATTTTAACATGTATTTATGTGAGAGACTGAAAAATCACATGGTCTCCCTCTTACCGGACCAGAGTGTGAGGTGTGTGTGTGTGTGGAGTGTGTGGGCCCCTGGATTGTGTGTAAACCTCATAATCAATGTGTGTCAGCATGCATCTGTAACAGAACATGAAGAGAGCGAAGTGCGATGGCTGGCCAGTGGGACTGTCTGCTCGCCGACTGACAGGACAGTGACGGAGGCGGCGGTGAAGTGTGAGTTGTCCCCTGGAGACAGATCCTGCCACGGATTGCCTCCCGCTGCTGACAAACACAACGTGACAGAGACGCCCCCCCCCCCTTCCCTCTTTAAGGGGGGTAGGGGGGGGGCTGAGCGTACAGTGACTAATTAAACAGAATTGATTAGCAGGGTTTTTGCTTGCGAGCGCTAACTCTCCCTCTGCTTTCCTCCCAATCAACGCGGCATCACAAAGGACGGCGGCGGCGGCGGCGTCTCCGTTAGCGGGAATAACACACATGCAGGAAAAAAAACAGACAATGCCAGCAAATATGCTCGGCAACAGCTGCATGCATTTGGTGCAGGCAAGCACCCCGATGCACAGATGCATGAATCAGCAGGGAGGTCTCAAGGCATCACACACACACACACACACACTCCGACATACTCGACCACAGACAGTAGGCGAGTACGTAGCAGAATGAAGAACGGCAGGAGCGGCCGGGTTGTTACCGACTGACCCACTGCCCTCCATCATAGCAGCAGAGTGTCAGTGTGTGTGTGTGTGTGTGTGTGGTGGCGTGAGTGGCAGACACGCTTCTACATAACCCTGTCATGTAACACAACATGGGGCCAATCTGCCGTCGGTCCGCTCGTCGGTGCGTCTTGTTTCGTGTCATCGGCCGTGGCGTTGTACACGCACACAGATCTGCAGACAGAGGAGGGGAGACGTTCCTGCTCGCCTCTGAGAACCATTAAAGACCTGCAGCTGCTCCTAATTGTAGCTCAAATTTTGAAACAATAGAGTCACACACTGGCGTTTACTGTAATGTGGCCTGCAGAACGCCGTCCCCACCCTTCCTCCACTGCACTTTGCTGAAGGGCTTTGGCCCGTTACCCTTTCATTTCGGTGTCATTGTCACCCAGCATCAGTGTCCCCCCCCCCCCCTCCCACTCCCCCACTCTGTGTCCCCCCCACCCCCCCCCCCCCACGCCACGCCACACACACACACACACACACACGGATCACTGCAGGCTTGGCGCGGGGGCAGGGGTACATGGGTGGAAGGAGAGTGGAGGTGACATCGCGGAGGGGCAGCTGGGAACACGGTGGACCGTTGCCCAGAAACCACAGTAAGACAAGAAGAGAGGGAAGGGGAGAGAGAGAGAGAGAGAGAGAGAATGCTGAGAGGTGACATTTAGCGCACTAAGCCTCTCTAAAGCCTGGTGACAGGGCTAATTGAAGCCTGACAGAAAGACCCTTTTGGTTTAGCACGCCACCGCCTATCGGCTCCCCGGTACTTCAAATTGTACATTTCCCTCATAGTTTTCCATGCATTTTTAGATACTTGTGTCTCATACTCGTTTCTCCATCCAACCCTCCCTCTCCTTCTCCTCCTCTAAGCTGCGATCCACCTTTTTCCCTCGTCTACAGATCCGTCCTCCGTCAAATCCCGAAATGTCATTTTATCTCCCGGTGCCTCGACTGTCTGCCTGCGAAGAGATCCTGTGGACCCCCGGTGACCCCGCGGGGTTGTAATGGCAGTGGTGTGTCACATTCCTACTGCTGGGGCAGATTACAGGAGAATTCACGGTACTCTAATTACATCCTCCTCCTGTCATCCCCCCCCCCAGCCAGCTAGCAGCCCCCCCATACCCCCCCCTCCAACACGGCCTTGCCAAGCTCACAGCAAAGCCACCGAGGTTCACCACAGCACATGGAGTTCATTTCATATAAATACACGACACACACATATAAGAAATACAAATATTCCTAAAATGTTGTACTACACACACAGAATTGACACATACTCCATTATGCAAGTACGTAGTGGTGCCGATTAGATTACGAAGTGTTCAAGTGGACTTCCATGAACGGGTCAGCAGTGTTCTCCCGTTTCCTGTTTGTGCCAATGAGGCCTTCCCCCCCGTATGCCCGCGTTAACAGAGGATCTTATCAGGGCCCGACTGGACCTCAGCCAGCCCGGCAGAGACGACAGAGCCCAGCAACACTCACTTGACTTTTCTCTGGACCTCAGATGAGGACACCGGGCCTACGGTGAGGGTGGGTTTCCTCTTTCTCGGCCGCCCTGGTCCTCGCCGCGCCGGGCTGCGTGGTGTTTCCTCCTTCCTGCTCGCACATGCAACCACACACAGACTCTTAGATATTGAACACAATCCTCCCTCCCCGCCCCAAAGGTTAACTTAAGGCTTCATTGGTGCAGATGAGGTTGAGGGAAAGGAGCACAATGCCACACTCACTGATGATCGTGCTTCCTCTGAAGCTTGGCCAACTCCCTCTGCTTCTCTTTGTAGCAACGCTGTAGCTCAGCCAACTTCACACGCATGGCCAGCTCGGGACCGTCCATTGTTTCCAGCCCGCCTTTAGCCGGACACACCTGAAGTTCACATTATTAGAGGTTATTTTAAACACCAAAGACAATAAAAGCTATTTGTTTACACTGCGGTTTGAGACTCACCGGTTCATTTCGAGGAGTCCAACTACATTTTCTGCGCAGGTTGAGGGTCCTGCGAGCCGGGCAGTGGCGTCCCGCGCCCGCACCGCTGCCTTCCTGCAAACCCATCTCCAACGAACGAGCGGTAGCCAACGTAGCGAGACTCTGCAGGTCCAGCATCATGTCATCCTCTGTGAAGAGTGAAGGAAAACACTTTACAGACACAAAAATGACTAAATTTGCAGATGTGAGACGATTTTCATATTAGCTTTTCCATAATTTAGCTCTATTGCGGAACCATCCACTATAAATAAATGACGCGGGGGACAGAAAGGGCAGATTGGTCAGATGCAGACAGTATGGGCGCTTTCTGTGTGTATTTAGCAGATGTTGCTTTGTAACAGTGCACTTCCTGTATCACCCGATCCGCCTGTGGCACTGACCCACATCTAGCCACAATTACTCCACTCAGACTGAGCCTGAAGGTCAAAGGGTTAAATCCTTTTTTACTTGTTTTATTACTCAATGTAGTAAAATGTGTAGTTTGGGCTCTAAAATAAGACGTGCCGCTCCCTTGAGCTGTCTCAGTGCTTCACATCATGACTGACTCTCAAATCAGTTGATGACACCCTTTTTGGAGAGGCCTCTTGTGGGAGCAGTTAAATGCATTAGATGCTGTGGTTAAACACCAAACAGCCTTTTGGATGAACAAAAAAAAAACACGGTGCTTTGAAAAACAAGGAAGCTTTTGAAGGCACTTTAAAACAATGGCGTCTAATCAGCCAGGCGATGCTGCGGGGGGACGCAAACATCCACTGCTTTTGTGATTTGGAGGGAGGGAAGCCAGCTAGGTTTGTATTTCTTCTTCCTTTTTGTTAGTGGGTTTATGTGCGACTGTGTGTGGTTTCACATGTACGCGTGTTTGAATGAAATGGCGGCAAAGTTGAGAGACGCACAACTCCCTGAGGAAAGCTGGAAGACGGAGTGAGGGAGTGAGAGCGTGAGGGAGTGAGAGAGGGAGATGAACACCCCACAGCGGCGGTTCAGCCCTGTCCTCCTGCTTCCTCCCCCTCTCCCGAGGCCTCTCTATCGTTAGAGCAGCCTTTTAGGAAATAAAAGTGCCTTTAGCGCACTGAAAAGAGAAACGGGAAGCAAGTGTGCAGACTGCCACTCGGGGGATGTGTGAGAATTCACCAGAGGCTCTTGAGACCAGCGGGAACAGAGGAGTATCTGGGAGAGAACACAGAGAGATGGAGGCTAGGCCTGAGGGGCAAGTGGGAGTCGGTCTCGGCGGACGGTGAGAAACGGAGGGTTAACTCGGCGAGAAAGTGCATTCTGCTGATATCTCTATTCTGCGTCGCATGTTAATGTGCATGAGTAATGTGGGACCCGTGGATCCTCACCAGAGCTTTTTCCACAGGTGCGTCTTTGCTGCTGCAGCTCCAGATCTGCCAGTTCGCTCAGCAGCTCCATGCCATGATGGGGGTTGGGCTGTGACTGGGCAGCGGATGGGGCACTGAAATGGAGCAGAGGAAAGGGAGGTACATCTGTGCAGAATGCGGCGGCGATCAGCAGCTCCAGGCTCCAGTAACAGGGCACCAGAGGTTTTTGGGGCACGGTGACGGTTGCCTGACTCGGGCTGGAGGCAGATGTTGAGGCGGGGGAAGGACACGTCAGATCCACTGAGGCTTCATCGTGGATGGTTTCGTTCTCATGCTGCTGCTGGCCCCCCTCCTTTGCCTCCTCGGCCGGTGGGGACTCGGGGGCTGCGGGGGAGGCAGGGTCAAGCTCGATGATGGTGGCCAGCTCTGGTTCTTGCTCTCCAGGCATTTTGACCTCCTGGACCTGCTCTGTCTGGCTTTCATCACACAACACATCATCATGCTCTTCCTCTTCCAAGGTGATGACAGCTTCTGGCCTTTCAGACTCCTCTGTGGAGAGGGGGATTGGACAGGAAGCGGCCTCACACACCGGACTCTCAGCAGGGGGGCAGACCAGCACCTCTTCCTCACCGGGCTGCTGTTCCTCCAGTTCCTTCTCTACGGGCACATAGGTGGCTGCCGTCACAGCTGCTACATCCACTTCCCCCCTCTGCTCCAGAACATTCTCGACCACTCTTTCCGCCTCTTCCTGCTGCTCCACTTCCTGTTGGGGGAGTGGCTCTGGGAGGGGCCTGACCACCGCTTGGCATTCTAACTCCTCCTCCAGGGCGGAGAGAGACTGGGGAGCTTGCTCAGCAGGCTCCACCTGCACCGCTTCCAGGTCGGCTGGCTCAGCCAGTCGGACATCCTGGGGGGAGGGCCCACTCCTGTAACCAATAGCGATGGCGGGGTAGGTGTATCCAGGAGGCAAATCTATAGAGAGAGCGAGAGAGAGAGAGAAAGAGAGTGGAGGAAGAATTCTGAGTCAACCTCTCACAAAACAATATATTATTCTATTCATATATAAGTGACATTTCACCCAAAGGACAATCAACTCTTCTTTCGGAGGCAGATTTACATACAGAGGTGTCTTTCTTCACGCTCACGTCCCACTGGGAATTCTTTCCCCCACTGCCTCTGAGGTCACGAGGGGCAGAGGAAATGAAATGGCCCTGTGTGTCTGGATCTCCCGGCAGTAAAGATATTGGAGGGGCCATATGCGACGGTGCGTTTCTGTGTTATTTGAAGTGGGCCGGAGCCTTTTGCTTTATCAGAGAGAGTCTGACACAATTCCTTTAGCGTGTGGCAGCCGTTAGCCAGACATTAATGATGATGAAGAGAGTGTGGCGCCTGTGGGGGCGGAGGAGGGCGCGGGCTGAGAGTGAGGTGTTTCTCAGTCATTACCGAGGTAACGGTACTGGAAACCCCCTGCTCAGCCGGCAGCCATTTTCTGCAGCTTTGAGCCGTTCGGTCAATCAGGGGCTTGCCAACAGAGCCACCCACACACACACGTTACCACAACACCGGCAGAAAGAAACAATGGCTACTAAAATTACCGTTGTTGGGGAGATGAATGTGTGTGTTCTAGAATGCACCTTTCATCATTTTTGTTGTCATCTTAAACTCTTTACAAGGAGCCTTTCCTCTGATTTAAATGATAATAGGAGTGTGTTACATGCTCTTCTCATACCGCAGGTGCTTTTGTTGATACGTACCAGGCTCTAGAGATGTTGGATAGTCCTGTGGAGGCTGTCCCTCGCCTCTCTTGTCCTGGGTTTCGGCGCTTTTGGGCATCTGTGGCGGCACGGGGCTGATGGCAGGCGAGTGAGGGGCTGCGGCGGCGGGGCTGGGGGCGGGGCAGGGGGTGGAGGGAGTGCTTTTGGGGTGCAACCGTAGCGAGGGAGACTGGCAACACGGAGACAGGTGGGTGGCACAGGCACCGGGTGGAGAGGCGTTCTTGGCTGGCGGGTTGTAGGAGTAGGGCTTAGCGGGTTTGGACGTCCTGGGCTCAGAAATGAGTTCCTCCAGTTCAACAGAGGGCTCGTCTGGCCTCTTCTGCATCTAGAGCACAAAAATGATTCAACTTCAACCATTACAATTATGGAAATCGAGTCATTGACACAAAAACATTGTTGCTCTCACATTCATACCCGCTCGACTTCATCCATGTGGGAAAATCAGCAGATCCCAGAGAAATATTTGTGGATTTGAAATGGGCTCAATGGCCGTGTGACAACTTAAGCTGATCATGACTCACTTTCTGTTTACTGGCGTACAAAGGCAGATTTCATGTTTCCCGTATGTCTCCTGCATAATCACCTGTGTGTTGTGAGTGGCTCGGTGCTGCATGTCCAAGCTGTGTGAGGCTCTGTGCTGCTGCTGCTGCTGGGGCTGCGGCTGTGGCTGCGGCTGTGGCGGCTGGTGGCTCTGGTGCTGATGTTGATGTTGATGTTGATGCTGATGTTGATGTTGGAGCTGTTGATGCTGCTGGAGAGCGTACAGCTCCTGTTGCCGTAGAAACTGGGAGCGGGAGTACACAGCAGGATGCTGCATGTGGGATGCTGGGCCCCGGGCGCCATACACAGGGGGCCACAGCCCTGGTTGCTCCATCACATCTAATGAGAGAGAGAAGGGTGGAATGTGATGAAGGGGGCTACCTTAGAACACACACGCAGACACACATGCGCAGATACACACACACACACACACACACACACACACACACACACACTCTCACACACACACACAGACACAGACACACACACACACACAGACACACACACCCACACACACACACACACACACACACACACACACACACACACACACACAGCTAGAACTTTCTGTTTTGATTAGCAGACAGCGCTGTGCACAACTCCCCGGAACACAACATTGTATTATCCATATCTCTCATTATCCGACACCCACACACACATCTCAAAACAGTGAAACCATTATGGATCATTTAAAACTCATTGTAACCACATTTTAAAACATTGACACAGATAAATATCTTCGAAAACAATTTGGACTTCAGAGAACGTCCCCACAGGCTACAGCGTTCCCACTCTTTCCTCCGCTTGGAAGACAAAGCTGCCTTGAGAATTTTCCGGAATGTTGGAAAACAGTTGACAGTGATGAAATGTGAACAGATGACGATCGTGATAATAATGATGATGATGACTTAGAGGTTGATTAGTGGTGAGAATCCTCCACTGGAAATGCCGTTTTTTTCTCCCAGCGGAGCGATCAATGTGGCCTTTCTGCCAGAAAGTCCCACCTGGCCCGGCCGAGCCACAGACGGGGTTCTGTGAGGGCAGCCAGCAGGAAGGTTATTTCCCATGTCTGTGGGTGGAGCCTCCCCCCCCCCCTGCTTCTGTGGCTCTAAGGGCCAGTGGAACCTGATGTGGGTGATGTGCAGCTGAGCAGATTGGCTCAGACACAGGCCAAGCTTCTACAGCGGGCCCACACTATGAGAACCCAAACATTGCTTCTTTTCTCTGTATTTCACACAGCACTCGTTACAGCGTCCGTCCAAACTGACCCACCCTTCCACCCCCAGTTCTCCTACACACAATAGGAATCCTCGCTCGGAGACATCAACTCCAAGAGGCTAATGTTTCCTGTGGGGAGGGAGTTTTTGAAAGCATTTCCCCCCTTTTCGACCAAACCTCCCGTGGAGCGCAGGAGGAAATGCACCAGTGAGGATGGAGAGCTAATTGAATTTCACAGCCTGTTCACTGAAAATCTGCAATGACTTTTGAGAAGCTATCTTTCCCTCACACTTAACTTCCACTTCCTCTGCTGTGTGTATGTGTCCGTGTGTTTGTGTGTGTGTGTGTCCGTGTGTGTGTATGCAGTGCACATATGGTTTCGGATGAGTACCCTGACCCATTGAGAGAAGCGTTCCTGCTAGGCAGAGCAGGTGGTGTTCATCACCAGGACAGTTCATCACCAGTCTGCACAGGATCACAGCAATTACTAACTGCTTTTATATTACAGCCTCACAAATATAAACTGAAGTAAAACGGTGCCAGAGGCAGGTGAAGAGGAATATAAATGTAGTGAATTGTGGCTGTATGGGGACTAAAACATATGGAAATGTTCCATCCCTGGACCTATTTTTACTTGTCTTGTTCTGGTTGCTTCTATTTATTATCCTTGTTTTTGGCTCTTCTTTGGTGAACTCTTTGGTTAAACACACAGCAGGAGGAAGGTGATGGCTTACCCAGGTGATGGGTGGCAGGGTGGGAAGGGGGCTCGCTGGGTAGGACCACCAGCTGTGCAGAGGGATCCTGGGGCAGGGGGAGCACTGGCTGCAGGGGGCCCGGCATGGCTGCAGAGAAACCTGGGGGCAAATTTTGATGCAGGGCCGTATGACCGATCCCTGGTTTACAAGAAAGCGTCTCAGATTAGTAGATTATCGACCGGAAACATATAAAGTCACACATTTCTACATCTCAATTTCCAAAACTATCTTTTGTTCTCTCACCATAGGAGTGTCCTGTCATCCAGAGGGACGGGCTTCCAGTTCTTGGCATCCAGTGATGGTGTGCGGAATGTGCAGCAGGATCTCCTAATTGGCCAGACTGAAGAGGAGTGCCACCCGGGACCATGAGATGAGAGGCGAGGTCTCCATGACAGCTGTTGGAGGGATGGATCCTTGCAAACTCCACCCTCTCCTTATTGTCCCTGGCAATGTGGAAAACAAGACAACGATGAGGAAATCTGACGTCTGTTGAAAATGGAGATTATGGATTGGGATTCTCACCTGATATATGCCTCCCTGTCTCTGTCCAAGCAAGTCAGACCGATCTGCTCTCCACCCATCCTCTTTCTCTCCTCCTCTGTGGTGGGATCAGAGGGATACATGGAGCGATGTGGTCCTGTGAGACAGAGAGAGTAGCTCAGCCATTAGCTTCTGCCTTTGTGTCTCCCGGTTGGACAAATTCTCTAGACTCTCACATTTATCAAAACACTACAGCCGTTCACAAACATCAAACCCTTTTCTAACACACTTTCCTCCCCTTTTCTATTACATCTTGGCCGTTTTTCTGTCATTATCTATCTTTAATTGTCAGCAGTTGAAGCAGTTGAAGTTGAATTATAAGGCTTGAAAATGTAATGGACCTCTGATATATGAGTAGCTACTATAAGGCAACCAAGGCCAGAGAGGATTACATACATTTCCTTCATCAACTCAACCCTCTTCATCTTCAAGGCCTTTATTTTCTGGTCTTTTCAGGTCAACCACAGGTCAAACAGTAAACAGTAAAGCTACTCTTTGCCTCATGTACTTGTGTGTTTTGAGGCCCAGTGGTCTTACCTTTCACAGAGGGGTGCACCCTCCCCTGCCGGCTGCTGGGGTGACTGTCTGCCGAACGACAAGGAGGCTCCCTTTGTCTGGCCACGGCCACGGCGATCCCGACGGGCGGCTGTCGCACCTCACCTTCCCCGTGACCCGCCTCCCCCATTTCCCGGCTGCGCCCGCTGTAATCCGTGCGCTCGCTGTCGCTGACTGGGGCCTTTCTCGAAGGTAGAGTCTGTTTATTGCCTTGTAAGGCACAACTTCCTCCAGGAGGACCTGATTTGAGGTTTCCCAGCCCCCCAAAGGGACTCTTCTGTGAGAGGAGCAGGGGCTGTTGCTGGTTGCTGTACTTTAGCAGGCTTTTCATGGCACTGCTCTCCCCCTGCGTTGGGCCTTGGGTCTCAGGTTGCTGCTGTGGTTGCTGCTGCTGAGTAAGAGGAGGTGCAGGGGGAGGCTGGGCAGGAGGCAGAACCATTCCAGGCTGCTGCTGTTGTTGCTGCTGGGAGTGTTGCCCATTAGTGCTTCCTAACTCCATGTAGGTCTTCCTTTGCTCTTCCTCGGACTGCGGCATGTGTTGTGGAGGCCTCATGGCCCAGGCTGGCACTGGGGGCTGCTGGTGGTGGTGCTGCCCACTGGTGCCGCTGTACCCATAAGGAGACATGTCCATCTTTCTTTTTAGCTCCTGGTTGGTTCCCTGGTTGAGCTCAGCAGGAGAAGGGGCATCAGGTCCAGGTCGACTATGCTGCTGGTGGCGAATCCTGGCTACCTTCTGGCCATCTCTCTGCAGGGAACAGCTACCCCCGGCCCCGGGACCAGGGCCATGGGCTGCTCCACCCCCACCATGTTGACTCATACCTTTACCCCCCAGGGGAGAAGAATTAGGTGGGAGCCCTGAATGAGAACAGTCTCGGTAGGGAGAAGTGTTGACAGAATGGGGGATGGCGTGTCCAGATTTGGGCCCCTGGGGCAGCGAGGGTCTGAACACATCCATGTCCACACCACTGTTGATACACTCAGCACTACGTGAACGCACAACCTGGTGCTGATGTTGTGGATGCGGAGGTTGTTGTTGGGGAGCTGGTGGGAGCTGCGGGGCCTGGAGGTGTTGGTGGTGAGGCTGCATCCAGTCTGGAGCCTTCTCTGTCTTTCTGTACGGGTGCTGCTGTTGCTGGGGTTGGGGTTGTTGTTGTTGTTGTTGCTGCTGCTGTTGCTGCTGCTGCTTCCTGTGCCAGTTACTATGATGCCCACCACCTCCATTCTTTTCTATAACCTTGTCCTTGGAATTGCCACCACCGCCTCCGCCCACACCCTGACAGTCAAGGTTACCGAGTTGAAACGGTCCGCTGGATTTGTCCCCCAGGTCGGCCACAGACGGCACAAACGTGGCCCCTGTGATTTTAGGTTCTCGGCCCGCATTGGCCGGCCCTCTCTCGTGCGAGGCGGGATTGGCTAGAGGGGCGGGAGGGGGCGGACAGAAGAAGTCTGGATGGTGGTGTGTGTGGTGGGAATGGTGCGGATGGTGTGGGTGGCTGGGGTGAAGCTGGAGGCAGTGGAAGCCACCTGGGTGCGGGTGGCTATGAGGGTGAGCGTGATGGTGGGGGTGGGCTCCTCCACCAGTGGAGCCCATGTGTAAGGGTGGGGGCACAGAGTAAGTCAATGAGTGGTGGAGTGGAGCCTGACCCCTCTCCAGACAATCTGAGGGCTGTTCACTGATTCTCATCTCCCCACTCACTCCTTCTTTGGTGCAGCGACTTGTGCCAGTGGACACCATATGTCTGGCGTGGCTGCTCCCTCCACCCCCCATCGCCCCGCGGGGTATACCGTCCCCTCCACAGCTCTGCATGGAGGCCTTTGCCCCGGCTGCTGCTCCTGTGTCTCCATTTTGCATCTTGCCATTGTGCAAGCAGGCGCTGAGGGGCTTGCCCATGACCTGAGAGTGGTCCTTGCTGTACTCCATAGGGAGAGACGCCTTGTGCCTCTCCAGGGCCCTACTGTTGACCTCCTCCAGGGGCAGTGGGTGCTGGGGGTAATGTGGGTGCTGCTGATGGGGGTGGGAATGATGGTGGTGTGTGGGCTGGGGTGGCTGGTGGCTGTGGTGCTGCTGCTGCTGCTGCTGCTGCTGTTGCTGCTGCTGTTGTTGTTGCTGCTGCTGCTGCTGCTGCTGCTGCCTTTCCTTGGCCTCCTGTTTGCTACTGGACCTCTCCTTGTCCTTGACAGGTACGACTCCTCTCTCCACAGATGCCTCCTTAAGACCCTTATGGAGACTGGCTCCCCCCACTGTGTCTCTGTCTCTGCTGCAGGACCCCTGAGAGTGTCCTGAACCTGCCCTGGACATTGGTGGCAGACTGTGATTTGCTGAGATGAGAGGAGGCTGGGAGGGGAGGCTTCGAAGATAGAAGTTCTCTAAGAGATGAAGAAAGACAGGCCAATAAAGACAAACGCATTAGTCAAGAAAGAAAAAGGCAATGACAGAATTAGATTATTCAGCTCTTATGATAGCGTCCCTATAGGCGTCTTTGTATCAATATCCCAAATCAAATTATTGCCTACTACATTGCATAAATTTGATTTAAATGTCTTATTTCTGTCTGATTAAATTTTAATCATCTTTTTCCGTCACCTTTTTGGGTGTCATAGAAACGGTGCTGCCCGTAGAGAACTCCGCTGTTGGCATGGTGATCCAAGTGGCTCATGGGAAGGAAGGTGTGGGCCAGACTCCCTGAGAATCGAGGATACCCTGGAGCTGCTAATATGGATGGCAGAGATGGAGGGGGGGGAGAGAGAGAGGGAGTGTGGGAGAGGGAGGGAGAGAATTGATAAGACAGGACAATAACCGCCAAGATGCAGCTCTCCAGACTAACCCGCCATAATCCTTCAGGTCCAATGCAGCTGGTGGTGTTCATACGCAAATAACTACTCTGCTTGTCGTGTTTGCTTTCCCTGCCTGAGCTTAGAGTGCAAACAATACAAGACAAGCTCAGTCTTGGGGATTGCTGTAATATATGAATTTTGTCTTCAGAACATATGGCTCTTTTTTATCTCTTCTATCCCTCTCCGAATTTGCCTTTGCACCCCTCTCAGCCTGAATGGAGTGATGAGGAAGGATTTTAGGCTTGTGTTTACAATGATGAGAGGGGCTGGGATGCTGCCCTTCACTGACCTACACCCAGGGTGAAAGGTTGATTGGATGCTGGGCCTTTAAGCCAGTGCACCTGGGCTTATTACAACAAACCCATCTGGAGGACATTTACACCACAACCCGACACACTCGGCTCACTCAGTGCAGCGGGAAACCAAAAAAATACAAAGCACTTTGAAGGTGGAGGAGGAAAATAGAGATGAAAGACCATCACAGCATTTGGAAAACAGCATCACTATGACAACCCTCTCTCACTACAATCATGTAACTTACATCTACACAAAGCAATGTGAATGCAATTAGTCCACGTCTAATACTGTAGAAGTAATGAAACGGCAGCAGAGACATTTAATGATCAAAATACAATAAATCCCAAAATATGGCTTTGTGAATGTACGATGCTGCCTTTTGTTGTGTGAAATACAGCTTACGCAAGTGGATACTGACACAAAACATAGATAGAAACCACGGAACTGAGAGATAAATGCATTTCGATGAATCCCCACGACTGTAATAAACACTGACTGACCACCGGCATCACATATAAGCATTTCTGTGGCCTCTGACTCATCTTGAGGTGTCCAGGTGGTTCACGTCTCTGTTTCCCTGCCTGTGCACCTGTCTCACCCTCTGGCCTCACTTTTAAACACAACTCACAGCCGGAGTGAAGGAGGAGGGGGGAGAACGTAGTGAGAGAGAGAGAGAGTGAGAGAGAGAGAGAGAGAGAGAGAGAGAGAGAGGAAGACATGGCTCTACAAGCTAAATGAAAGACAGACGTATTTGTGTTGGCAAGTGTGCGACCTGATCCCGGAAAGCGCAGATGCAGTCTATTTGGCCTTGTGTGTGTGTGTGTGTGTGTGCAGCGCTGTGGTTTTTACAGCAGCTCCGAGTGTTGAATGTCTCACTTTCTGCCGGTGGAACAATGGACCCGGTGCTGTGAGCCGAGCTCTGGGGAGGGAGGAGTGTTGTGGTGGGCTTAATGACCTCGTCTCAGAACGGCCTCCGCATCCTCCCATCTTAATTAATGAAATGCACAGAGAGGGCAAACAGCCCTGCAATAACACAGGAGGTGCTACTTTCCAGGGAGGGCAACGGGGTGATAATTACATACCCTCACTTTCTCTCTTTTTTCTCCTTCTCTCACCTATTTTCTACCTCTCTCCTTCTCTTCCGCCCTTTGTCTGCGTGTCTGTCGCCGCTGTCGTGATTAATAAGCGCACAAATTTATGCCAATTCATCCGCAGAGGGAGGAGGGGGATCCTTTGTTTAAAGAAAGACATTTTTCTGTGATTTGGGGAGGGAGAGAAGGAGAGAGTTGTTAGTCAGTCTTTATCCGAGCTGGGAGAGGGGCTTTTTTTTCCGCGGCAGCATGTTGTTTGTGAGCGTGACGACTGACGGCGTAATCCCTTTTCACAGCGTGGTCTGGCTGTGCCCGATAATGCCAGCCTGCTCCGTTTCAGCATGCCCTCCATTGGGGCGGCAAGAGGGGGACTGCTGGGCACGGCAGAGCCCATTCAGCCATTAATCTGGCCAGGACAAGGGTAGCTGCTGCTGCTGCTGCTGCTGCTGATGCTGCTGCTGCTGCTGCTGCTGCAGGCGACGTGAGCAGGGTCTTATTGCAGTCTGCTGACTCCACAGCAGCTTCTCCCTCTCTCTCTCTCTCTCTCTCTCTCTCTCTCTCTCACACACACACTCACACACACACAGGACTAAGGCAGCAGTGGCATGTGAGCGACAGAGCGTAGTTCGCTCCACATGCCCTCCCCTTCCCCGGGCGGCGCCGGGATGGAGGAGGCAGAGCAAACAGAGCTGCATCTCAGAGAGGGATTTCCAAAAGTTGTGAGGCTTTTTCTCACAGCAGGTGAAGAAGACCGACAGAGGGACAAAGACGAGGGCTGGACACAGAACGAAAGCAAGAGAGGAGAGTTAAGCTTTCTGAACTGGAGGAGGAAAAAAAGACTGTGTGCTTCATCCTCTCTCCTCTATCTGCTCCCCATGTACCTGCTCTGCACACACACCACAACTGATACACACACAATAACATGAATGTCTGATTGCATATTGAGAGAGAGAGAGAATAGAGAGAGAATTGCAGAGAGAATAGCGAGAGAGAGAGAGAGAGAGAGAGAGAGAGAGAGAAAGGGGAGGACAGAGAGGGAGCGTGTCAGAGGAAGACCAAGGGGAGAGGAGGAGCAGGCTGGGCTGCCTGTCAGGTCCACTAATTGAGAAAAAGTGACAGAACCATCAAGACACATAGAGGGAGGAGAAGAAGAGAGGAGAGGAGAGATGTTTGGCGGAGGAGGGGCAGCGCTGTGGTGGATCTCTTCAAGTTTGACTAATTGAAAGGAAGGGATGCAGGCTGGCACGAGAGAGAGAGAGAGAGAGAGAGAGAGAGAGAGAGAGAGAGAGAGAGAGAGAGAGAGAGAGAGAGAGGTGTGTGTGAGTGTGTGTGTGTGTGTGGGGGGGGGGGGGGGGGGTTGCTACTGCAGCTTAAATCCCATAAAAGGGAAACCAAGCAACTGCACACAAGGAAAGATGGACAACTGAAGATAGACTCTGAAAGGCTCTGAGAGGCGTATCAAACAGAAGTGGATTAGACAAGTGTGTGTGCGTGTGCGTGTACGCACGTGTGTTTGCGTGTGGACAGAGCTGTGAGCTTGTGTGTGTGTTTTGTTGTTTGTTTTTTTGTCCGTGTCCTTTTCCAGTGTTCCAATCATGTACAACTCAGGTGGAACTCAAATTTATTTAAACACTCAGCGCAGCTCTAGGCACTCTCTCTCGCTCTCTCTCTCTCTCTTTCTCTCTCGCTCGCTCTCTCTCTGTGTGCGAACCTTACTTGGCAGCAGATCTGAGGACAAGATCTGGATCTAAAATCGTTTCCTTTAATCTGACAGACATTCTTGCATCATCGGGACCATTGTCGTTGTTTTTACATAAGACGAATGTAGATAGAACACATCTGCAGAACTTTACTGGATTTCTCCTCCTTATAGAATCAACTAATCTGGGTCAAGGTCGCTATTTATTGTAAAGATGCACTTGGTATTTATACTGAACACAAAGACCTTTTTAAACACAAATTTCCTTCAACACCCGACACACACACACACACACACACACACACACACACGCACGCTTATCTGGCAAATCTCTCAGAAACGTCAGGAGTTTGTACAACGCGCACTCCTGCCATAAATTATGTCCACTGTTCAAACAAGCCACACGCCAATTTTGTCATTAATGGAGGAGATTTTGCTCTACAAATCACCATTTGTGTCATTGGTTTAGCTCGAACTAACAGGACACGTGAAAGTCTCCAGTAAATCAAAGCTCTGTGTCAGATCCTTGCTAAATATTCCCAAACCTCTTTTTGGCCACTGCTCATTCCGCTTTTGCTCCCAGTGACTGGAATTAATTGGAAAAGTCTCTCATCTCTATTTCTGTCTTCAAGGACTCGTGAGATATTTACAGGCGCACGTGTGGCTGATGGGAAAATGATGTTTTATCATTTCCAGCACATTTTCCGTCGCGTTTACTCGCATCCTAATTGTTATTGCATTACTGTTTTAATTCTCTTTCATTTTTTAAAGCAAATTAAAAAAGCGCTGCCGTTTGATTTTTTCCCTCCATCATTCACACAATCGCACAGACGCCTGGAACGTGCTTGTGATTCCTACCGGCTCCCCGTGTGATGAGGTGCCACTCTGCCTTCGCGTGCGTCGCTGTCACATACGATGGTGTTTATCCACATCAAGTGACTGTGGTTAGCGGGCGACTAATGAGAGCGTCGTTATCTAGCGCTTGATACATGCTGGAGACGTGCTCTTTAATCTGTAGGAAATGTGTCAGATGAAGAAAAAGGAAGGCAAAGACTGTGGCGCCGTGACAGGTAAACGCCACAGACGCCCCCAATCAAAGCTGAATAGAAACTTGAGCTGGTGTGATTTTGGATACACACACTCCAAAACCGGGGTCTAGCTTTAAGGTTACAAGTGACATAACACACACACACACTCGCGTGGAGAGAGAGAGAGAGAGAGAGAGAGACCGGTTTCCTGTTCTGCTGCTGGCGGGGTTCTGCTGACACCCGGGGAGAGCAGGCGAGCGTCTGGGTAATTGTGCCGCTCATTTTGATGACTTGCTTTTTATGCAAAACAGGAAAAAGACAATATGCAATTATCTTGAGGAGGGAACAGCTGAATGTGGTTGATGAACAGTCTGGATTCAATCATGCTCTTAGTGCGTTATATGCAATTAAACTGCAATAGAGATAATGGCCTCCATTGCCAACTGAGTAATAATCCCAGTCATAATCACCTCCATTACTTTTATTAGGCTTGGCATTATCATCATCACTCTTATTAACATTATTCTACTTTACCGCAAGAAGAAAACCTTTGACACTGAAACGCTTTCTATAAGGTGAGAGGAACGTCGACTCTCACGAGATGCGTTATGAGGGGAAGATCAAGATGGAGGAGCTAATGTCTTCACTCCCTGCCCGTCCTTCCCCCAAAACGCTCCGGGTTTGTTTGACAGAGCGTAGAGCGTTTGGTCTCCTCTCACCTCTGAAAGCAGCTGTCCACTGACTCCCAACCCTGCTGGGACTGGGACATGTGAGGCAGGTGGGGGGAGGGCGAGGGGGGGTGTTGAGGGGACATCCCACGCCTTCACACACACACACTAGAGAACACACACTGGCTCAGCTGCAGCGCCCAGGCCACACACACACACATCATGCAACTGAATCAGTGACCACGAATAACAAACGCACACTGGCGCCGCCCCCCCACGGACTGACAGCTGGGCTATTCTTAGCAAATAAACAAATAAATAAATGAATAAAAGCGGGCTGCAATAACAAGAGGCTGACAAATTCAAACACACTGAAGTGTCCGTATTGTGTAATTAACTGAATGTGATGAAAATCGGAAACGTGACTCGCAGACGGCGGATCGTTTCCACATTTATCTTCTGTCCGTCCGGAGACTTTGAATTCCCAAAATACCCCTGCAGATTAATCTCTGTACTTTATCCTTGTCTGACTTCCAGGCTGCATAAGCAGAAATGAGGTTGAGCAGAGAGGTGTCACGCTGAATGTGAGTGTGTGTGTGTGTGTGTGTGTCATGACTTGACATGTGTGTGTGTGTGTGTGTGTGAGTGTGTGTGTGTGAGGGGTTTCTGTTGGAGTGGGAACCACCATGTGGAGCGCTGTTGCTGTGACGATGACTCCAGCTGAGAGTTCTGCCGTGGTTGCAGCTTTTTTCCTGGGCCCGGGAGAGCTCCACTAACATTCCTGCTGATGCGATTGGAATACCGCAAGATTCCTCCGTTGAACTTTTGACCCCGTGTCCCCTTCCAGAAACCGTGGTGCAGTGTTCTATCCAAAACACGCAGGGCTGGGACCTATTTTGGTTCCTAAATGTAAGGGTGGGAGCCTGACTGTGACTAGACGATCACAGGCTGTTCCTCAGTGGAGACCAAACACAAAAATACACAACGTCAGAGTAACAATACACCCTGAGACGCTCCGTCCCCAAGACCGCCTTAACCATGGACATGGACGTCTTCCCGTGTAAACAGTTTACTCAGATGTGGTTGTGTGTGGGGTTGTGGCCGTGTGTGTGTGTGTGTGTGTGATGCCAGGTACCTTCATGCGAGTGGGGAAACCAGATCTGCGAGGCGCCGGAGTGGGGTCCGCTCCGGAAGGAGGGCGAGGAAGGCGAGGAGGGCGGCCGGGACGGGTGAGACGGATGGGAGGGAGGGGAGCCCAGAGAACTGGCCAGGAAGGTCCCCATGAAGGAGGCGGAGGAGTTGCCCATCAATCCGCTGCCTGTATTCCCAAAGGGAGGAGGAGGAGAGGAAACATGGTTAGGACTCAGCAGTACGTGTGTGTGTGTGTGTCTGTGTGTGTGTGTACACTGTGACCAAAAAAAACAGGAGTGAAGCTTGATGTAGATGTAAAGCGATGGAGGACACCGGCCCTCTAGGTGGAATCGTAAAAGTCAAGCAGATTTGATCGCTGCCCTGGGGAAAGAGTGAATAACTCTGTGTGTGTGTGTTTGTGTGTGTGAGTGTGAGTGTGTGAGCGAGAGGGGGAGAGAGAGAGAGCGTGTGAGACTCCTCTCCCTCTCATAGCAGTCCACTGACAGCCCCCTCTCTCCCCATGGGCAGACAGAGGTCTCATCTCACAGCTGAGTACACACTTTCTCAGGCTCTCTCCCTCTCGCTCTCACACACTCTTGCTCCTGCTCCCCAGTGTCCCTTTCTCAATTTCTCTCCCTCCCTCCATTATCTTATGCTCTCCATCTCTCACTTTCATGCCCTCAATCTCTCTTATTGCTCCGCTCCCTTTCACCTCCTCCCCGTCTCTCTGCTCCCTTCTCATTCTTCCTTTTTCTCGCTCTCGCTCTGACAGTTCCGTGCTCTTTCCAGTTTCCATCCATCTTGGCGATTTGCTCCCTTTTCCTCTCCGCTCCTTTCGCCTTTGTCACAATGGCCCTTTTTCCTCTTTGCACTTTTCCTCTGTCCAGAAACACACAACGTGCTACGCCTCCTCCCACCCCCCTCCCCTCCTCCCCTCTCTCTCTCTCTTCACCTTCCTTCCTCTTTCTTTCACGTTGCATTGCTCTGCTTTTGTTCTTTACCGTAATGATGGCACCAGCAGGCCAATCTGTCCCTGGCTGGCTGAACTGTGTGTTTAACAAGACTATGATGAGTAATTGACCATTCGTAGCAACGCCCGTGTGACTGGGGGCTGATTGTCTATTATGCATTGCTGGGCGAGCTAGAGAAAACACACTGATTAACCACTGCTTAAATTGCATTCCCATTACGCGCCCGCCAGTGCACTTGAGCGAGGGGCCCGGGTGCCCGGCTCTTTTTCATTTTCATTTCCCCTAAGTCACACTGCCGTGAAGTCTCATGCATATGTATGAAGGTGTCTGAGAACACACACACGCACACACACGCACATGCTTGCACACACACACACACACACACACACACAGACACACACACACACACACACAGACACACACTCGTGCATTGTGTGCATTGGCTGAGAGCACGTCGGATAAAAATCCATTTTCATCCCGTCTTAATGGGCTGATGTAACGAGGGTGGATGTTTGATTATATTTTCTATAAACACGAATCAATCCGAACATGAATCGATCCTTTTTCTGCGAGTGTGAGAACAATTGCAACGGAAGTCTTAATCAGCCAGGCAGCGAGTAAGCTCATCCTCTGGGCAGACAGCAGGGATAAACCCATCAGTCTGCTGCTCACTGCTGCACCCGGTAGCCCCATGGCTCACCAAACACAGCACACACACACACACACATGCAAACACACCTCTCTCACACACTGTTCGCCACAGAACCAGACAGGTGGAAATCCAGCACAATCCCCAAAACTTACAAACCTCCACCACAAAAACCACTTAAACCCGGTTTTATGTGTGTGTGTGTGTGTGCGTGTTCAAAGTTCGACCTCTATAATTAACCTATACGGGCTATGGCAAGCACCTAACTCACTCACACACACACACACATATTTATGACTGCAAAAGAAACAAAAGAAACCCGGAAAAAATAACCAATCGCTCTCTGGACGTTACTGATGGCATGTTTGTGATTTCCCGCTGGAACAGGAAGTCATCTTTATGGATAAATGAAAGAAGTAAGATGTCACTAAACACAACCGGCTGTGTTGGGAGGGAGCTGGATGACATTTAGTTCCAGCGCTTGTCCCTTTTTTAACCCCCTTCTCCTCCAGTGCCACCTCCCCGTCACCCCTCTCCCTGTGGAGCACTGCTGGCAGGGCCCAGCGGAGGGCGGGGTCAGGGCAGGGCGGGCGGGTGGGCGGGCGGGGTCAGGGGCAGCAGGGTCGGCGGGGTCCAGCGCGCTCACCAGGCAGACATCCAGATCTCATCATCCTGGGTACACCACCGCACCGCAACAACCCTCTTTCCACAGGAGCCCCCCCATCCCTGCTCTCCTCAGCCCCTCCGGCTCACATAAACCAGCTAATCCCTCTGCATTATTAACAGCCTCGCCCCAGAGAGCGAGAGAGAGAGAGAGAGAGAGAGAGAGAGAGAGATGTACAGAGTGACAGAGCGACACATCGAGCTCTGCTTGTCAGACGAAGGAGATCCTTGAAGTTAAGAAAGGCTGTGGCGGCGGTATAGCAAATTTGTACTGTATATTCGAGACGATTCTGCTGGAGATGTAGAATTATGCAACACTGTCGACATGGCCATGATTCTAAACTGTCCAATTCAGTTCTGAGCCTGAGTGTGGATGGAGACTTAGTGCCTAAACGAACGCTGTGATAATTTGAGTTAAGGAAGCCAGAAACAGGGCGCAAAGACAGAACCTTTCAAATCTGAGGTAACATCAAGATATATATTAACTATGACCAAAGGATGGAGAGATATCAGGATGAAGAGACGTTACACACAGCAGCTGTGTGTTGTGGATGCTGCTGACCGCTGGTGGCACAGTAATAATGCAGCTCTCACCTCTGTCACCTTGGACCTTGCTGACTTTACAGCCTGTCACTCAGCAGCAGCTTCCACTCTTCCTCCCTTCCCTCCCTGCGTCTCGCCTCCTGCCGGGCGATATGCATGAGCTCTACGACCCATCCCCTCTCTCTCTCTTTCTCCAGCTTAAGCGTTTTCATCCCTCTGTTGGAGTCTGAGCACGCCGGCGACACCCGCAGCATTTCAATACCTCGCCCTCCCTGAACCGGCACCCCGATTGAAGCTTAATAACAAACTGGAGGGGACGGTGAGATAAGGTTGTAAAAGTGGACCGGGCCGGGCTCGGTGCGGTTCTGGCGCCTCGGCTGCTGCTGTCAACCAAAGCAGAGCGGCAAAGAGCAGCAGAGGTCTGAGGCGTGAGCGCTCAGTGCTGCCGCCATCAGTATTTATTTAGCGGCTTATTATAAGGATGACATGGATCAATGGAGCCTGCTGCTGCTAAGCCTGCCTCTTGTAAAAGTTGTGTGTTTCCTCTGACCGCATTTTTTTGCAGCCTTGTTTGTGTGTTTGTTGGTTGGGGTCTTTAGCGGAGGTAGCAGCGCGTTTGTATGGGCGCCTAAGAAAATCGGGTCATGTGCATTTTAATCGACGCCGATCCCTGACGGCGATGGAGATTAATCCTATTAGGGAATTAAAGCAGACAGGAGCATTGGGGTGTGTGGGGTGGGAGGGGGACCCATCTACGTCCCTGACATCCAAACACACACAGACGCGCACACACAAACAAGCAAGTACAATAATATCCCTGAACCACTATAGGCGGAGGTGTTAACCTGTGCTAAGGTTCCGTCACAGCGAGGGTCACTGGGTGAAGGAGACTGGGTCGGTACAACCACTCAACCACACACACACACACACTAGTGCACAACCTAGACAGAGGCTCCCATGGGCGGCCCAGAGTGAGCAGCAGGCGGAGAGGCGGAGCGGGGAGAATGAAGGCAGAGTTGTCATGGGAACGAAAGAGAAACAGCGCTCGAGGCAAGGAGGCTGAATGCTAGCCATTACAACAGCAGTGGACAGATGCAGTTGGTCAGTGTGCTGCTCAGCAACAAGAGTCCTTCCAACCTTGAAACTCCATCGAAAGCTGCTGTTCAGCACCACACACACACACACAGACACACACACAGACACACACACACACACACACACACACACACACACACACACACACACACACACACACACACACAAACGCCCGCGCACACACTCCTCCTGGATCTAATCTGGTTTCAGTTTCAGTCAGAAGTCTTTGTTCTGTCTGGGTCACTAATGTGCTCGGACGTGCCATCCATCGGCATTAATGTGTGAGCGGCTGTTGGTTGATGTCTTAAAGGGGGAATTATACAATAACAGGATGTAAAGGGATTCGTCCAAGTGTGAGCCAGCGACGAACAAAAAAAAAGCTGAGAAGACAACAAGCACCCACCCACAACATGTTGTTCTTTTCAATGCTGGGAATCAGATCAAAATTTCATCCTGGACAAATACACACCCATTCACATGTGCTCATGTACTTATGCGCGATTGCAAGTCTACAACTAAGCCTATTGTCTAAGAGGAGGAACGGCACAATTAACAATGGCCGTTTCACTGTGCATCATATTTCCCTGTCAGCTCTTGAAAAATGAGCCATGGAAGTCTTTTCCGCTCGCTATCTCATCTGCCTGAAGGGACGTATGGACGCGGTGTCTAGACAAGGACACCAGACAGACAACAATCCACGAGAGCAACGCTGACAGCAGAAGAAGAGAGACGACGAGAGACGAAGAGAGAGAGAGAGAAAGAGAGAGAGAGAGTGCAGGTGTGTCTGCATCAACCTGCTCTCCATGGCTCAGCGATCGGCAGGCACCTGAAGGGGAGAATAGAGGAAGAAATACCAGCACACACACTCAAACTCACACACACACACACACACACACACACACACACACACACACACACACACACACACACACACACACACACACACACACACACACACACACCACTATTTTATTAGACCTCATATTGTAGCTGAATCAGTGACCTCAACGTGTCTGTGATAGTTGAGTCAGCGGTCAGCAGCATGTGGCAGCCAGGCTCTAATGTTCCTCTCATATTCACTCTCAGTCATGTCCTGTGACAACACACACTTCCTCCCATCATGTCACAATTAAATTAAATCAATATCAGCAAGAGTCGGATGATCAAAGAGGAAAAAGAAATCTCCTTTTATGTCTCAAAAGCTGCTGAAACTAAATGGCTGGTTTCAGTAGCTGGTGCAACTCTCATAACACAGCAAAACGGACATGAACTCATCAAAGAGGAATTCTGACTTCAAAATAGTTTCTCTTCTCAATTCATTTAGATCCGTTGAATCGCAGCGGCGCGGCAGATTTAAGGAGGACAGAAAGATGAAGAAGAAGGAAACGTTTCACTGTTTACTCACCGAGTAAAAACATACTGAGTTTGGCTTCCAGTCACTCCCACTTCACTGCATTTCTGATCAGATTTTCATCCCGTTGTAGCTCCATGTTTGGACTAAATATTCACACGGACATCCAAGAAGAAGCCGGGCCAGGCTCTCCACACACACACACACACACACAATCGTACACTCGCGAATACAAAACGTGCGCGTCCTAGACCTTCTCTCCAGCAACGGCGGAAACTGGCCTGGGCGACTGTACACTCCAGTGGCCCCAGACAGACTGAGCATGCTACCCTGGAGGGCCGCTGACTAACCCAGCGCCTACTTCCTCACAATAAAACACAGAAGGAATTTCAAATGGCTACTAAAGTGGGGGGATTTCCTTCAAACAGTCAAAGTCATCTTGAAAACATTAACGCAACTGGTAGCCAAATTCCTGCTTGCTTTGGAAACAACTGTAGCAGCAGAAGGCGCTTTTTGTTGTTGTTGCTCGCCCCCCCTGCTTTACAATCTCCCTCCCTGTCTTTCTGTTTGTGGATGGGTGGGTGGCTGTGGGAGTGGGCCCCCCTCCACAACTCCAGTAGGGGGCTCCTCAGATCAGAGGCATGCTGTCGCGAGGGAGAGTGAAAGAGAGAGAGAGAGGGAGAGAGGGAGGGAGGGAGAGCGAGCAGGCGGTCCGGTCCTGGAGCCGGGCCGAGTGCAGGGGTGGGGGAAAGTGCCAGCAGCGCACGCCTCCGACACTCTCCACACTGCATGCCTGTGGAGTGAGTTTAGTGGATGTGGTCAGTGCGTGGGTGGGAGAAGTGGAAAGGAAGAGGGCACGTATGGACAGATGGATGAGGAGAATGAGGAGAGGAGGATCTGTGCCACCTGGAGACGTCCAGAGAAGGCGCGAGGGGCTACGAGACGCCCAGATAGAGAGAGAGAGAGCAGAGGGCTGCCAGAGTGTGTGTGTGTGTGTGTGTGTCTGGATTGTGTGATGTCAGTGTCAAAATCAGTGGTTTTAACATCCAAATTTTACATTGCAACGGTATGCGTCTAATTTGTTATTCCATCAGATAGTTTGGTGCGATGGTGTCTGAGGGAAGAAAACGACGGGTTCCATTAACACTATTTTACTATTTTATATTTTGTCGTTATAAATTATAAAATCAAAATCAAAATGCATTAAGTAGTGTAAACAGGCGTACAGAGGCGAAAAGGACAGCACATAACCAAGTTAGCCACCATTAACAGTGTCTATCCGTTAGCTTTCGGCTAATGCGGCGTATCAAACATGAAACCCGGAAGCTCCTAGCATAACAAACATTCCTCTACAGTTTCAATCATTTGACTCGTTAGCTGTGCTCTTCATTCAGACAGGCTGCCACACTCAGCATATGGCCTCAAATATGGTGACTTGGTAAATAAAACAAGCAGTGGATAGCTGGAGCGCAAAACTTTAATTGATGGATAACAAAACAAATACAAACATATGAATAAAGCTAACAGCTAACAATGGAAACAACGCGGCAGATTGTCCAAGACGCTGCGAGTGTGTTACGTGATGTCAAACGCAATATTACCACCATGTTATCGCAAAAATGACATATGAGAAACAATATTAATTTACATTGCGCAGGCCTATTTTGTGTTTGTGTGTGTGTGTGTTAAGCTTTTTTAAAGCGCTAAACAAATGAGAGGTCAGCTGTCCACTTCAACCAGATATTTGTGTGATACACAAGTTGGCATGATGGTGATAAGAGATTCTAATCCTAAACAAAACAAACCAACCTGTTAGTCCTGGCAAAGGGGTCTGTGTGTGTGTGTGTGTGTGTGTGTGTGTGTGTGTGTGTGTGTGTGTTTGGGGAGAAAGCAGGTATAGAAATGTCTCTGCGGGATATTTTGTCCTAGAGAGGGCGGAACAATGTTGCTGAAGATGCAGAATAAATATGTTTCTCTCTCTCTCTCTCTCACTGTTTTCCTCGCTCGCCCTTTCGGTCTGTGCAAGGCTGTGCTGGTCGTCCTCGCAGAGCCACAGAGGTAACACATGCGGTAACACGTGCCAGCGCCTCACCAGCCTTTCCGAGCGGTATTCCACCTCGATTTTAACGCGTTATTCATTCATGAACCGTGGCGAGGGAGAGAGAGAGAGACAGAGACAGAGACAGAGAGAGAGAGAGTTAGAGAGAGAGAGCATTCTCACTGTCAAAAGGTAGCTCCACCCCTTGTCTGAATCCATCACTCCTATGCCAACAGTAGCCGGCGGGATGAAAGAGCAGCGTCTGGAAGAGTTCCTGCTGAAGATGTGTTTTATAGGCACAGTAAATAAGAAGCTGGACACGGATATTTACAGAGCGGAGGGCCAAGCAGAGTGTCGTTTAAAAGACAATCAGACCTTTGACTGTTAAAGCGGGAGCTGGCTGTGGCCGCAGGGGTGTGGGCGAAGGTTACAAGGGACAGAAACGCTGGAATACACGGGTGAGAGGGGTGATGGGTAAAGTGCAGGGCAGGGTGGGGGGAGGAGGGGCGGCGCAGGTTCAATAATGGGCCGCCGAGGACAAGAATGGAAGAAAGGAAAGTGGGTTTGGCGAGAGGAAGGCCTGAGGTGACGCGGGTTTGTCAGCTGGGCCCGGGCTGTGTCTGAGAATCCAGGAGTGGAACTCACAAGGACCCGTGTGAAAGTGGAGCGGGGCGCTGAGTCAGCGGCCTCGTCTCCGGAGAGAGACAGAAAGAGAGAGAGAGAGACAGAGAGGCAAGAAGACAAGAAGTCATTCCAGGCTGGGACACAGGAGGTGGGAGGATGGATTGGAAATAGCAGCAGGACCGGGCCAGGACAAATGAGCTCCAGGCCCATTACACTCCTTTGATACACACCCACACATGTACACTCACATTCCCTGCTCACACAAAACAGATTCAGGAAATCAGTGTCACAACACAAAAATCGGCAAACCTCTGCTTTCAATTTGTCTCCTTCTTATCCGTATGGGAACTCACATGTGGGTGACGTCACAGGAAGCACGTGTTCCTACAGACCGGTGCGGCGGTCCCTGGAATAGTTCTCCTCATTACCCACTGTTTTCTCTCCAAGCACCTCCTTGTTATTTCCATCAGCGTTTTACTTTATTACATCCCCCTCCACGCTACCTGCTAAAGCAATCGCCTTTTTTTGTGTCTCTTGGTTCAGATAAAATGCAAGTGTTTCTTATGAAATGGCCAATAAAGGGCTGACATTTTGCTGAGAGCTTGCAGGGCCAGAGGCACTTTGTTCTTTGTATACAGAGCAGCTACACACTCCTCAAGGAGAACCATTTGTTATCTGTCCAAACTTTGGTGAGTGTGCTTGTTAACTGACCCATTGTTACATGAGAGGTTTCGGGGCCGTTTGTTGCATCCCGGATCTTTATTCCTGAGGCATGAAATTGCGATTACCATAGTGGGGCTCATCCATCTCATTCTCTCTCTCTCTCACACACGCACGCACGCACACACACAAACACACATACACAGATGGTAAACATCCACATTTTTCTTTTTCTTTCTCCCTTTCTCTTCCTCCTCTCTCTCTCTCTCTCTCATGATACACACCCAAACAGAAAAAGAGCCGCCCACAGCTGCGCCAGGCCATCTCTCTAACAATCCAATCTGTTTTCTTTCCCATGATGTTTCCCATTGGCACCGGGAGGAGAAAATCAGATTTACTCCCCCACAGGGCCCATGCAGTTCCACTGATATGGAAAATGATTTCAGTGTTGCTTGAGCTCATAAACATTATTTCGGTCTCCCCTGTTAATGACACATTTCTTCCCAGCAATGTGGATCTCACAGAGGAAGGGATGAGTGTAAGGGTTGAAGAGGGGAGGAGGAGGAGGAGGAAGAGAGGAAGGGGGGAGGAATCCTCCAGGGTCTCACATACAACAGGGGAGTCCTTCACCCCTCACACTGCATCCTGACATCCAAGAGCTCTCTGACTGTCTTTCTCATTCACTCACTCTCTCACTCTCACTCTCACACACGCACACACACACACGCGCACACACACACACAACTAATCAGCCACGCAGGAACTTAAATCGTCACCGCCTTCAAATAAAACCCAAAAAAAATCATAGCATATTTATCCCCCAGTGGAAAACAAGAAGAGTCAAAATGGGATTTCTTACCTTTCTCTATCTAGCTGTCAGCCTGATTCCCAACACACTCACTCTCTCTCTCACACACACACACACACACACACACACACACTGCGCTTGGCTGCCGGGCTCAAAGCAGCCCAACTACAATTGTGTCATACAGCCCACATATGTTTTATTGGTGCTATAGCAGCCAATGCAGCGATCCCTCCTCAAACAAGGTATAAAATTTGTACATTTAGCGGTAAGTTACAAACATTTCCTGCCAGAGGCAGACTGTCAACAAGAGGAGCTCACTGTAGCCTGCAGTCCTAAACACAAGTCATTTAATATGATGGTGTTAAATACTGACTCCAGCGGGCCAAAAGCAAGGCACTAAACCTCCCATTTGACATCCATTAAAACCCATCTGCAGGACTTAAATGCAAGGAAGCAAACAGGAAATAAGCACATTAGAGAAAACAAAAAACTGTCCTCCACATTCTCTCACAGGTCTTTCAATCTCCAATCCAAAAATGGATTGTCATGGTTCTCCAATTCCACTGGAAACATCACGTGGAATGTTCTGGATCTGGTTTGTTTTACAGCTGATGACTGATCTGTCTAAATCCACTGGTTTTATGTTCTGGCCATGGGGATGGAAGGGTGACTAACGGCGGCTAGCGTGCCATGTTTCAGCCGACGCAGCCAGAGCTCAGCCAGCCAGGTCGTGGACGCAGACGTGCCTGGTAGTGAGAAAAGGGAGATTAAAACAAGTGCTCAGCACAATTCTCTCTAATTACTCCCCTGTTAACTTTTGAACTTAATTGGTTAATTGAGATGTGGTTAGACTGGGCAGGTTTCCCCTCCCTCAGGGTGACCATACGGCTCCAGTATTTCAGCCTGGCACAGGAGGTGGCAGCCTCTCTCTTTCTCTCTCTCCCTCCCTCCCTCTCACTCTCCAGTTCTCTCTCTCCAGCTCTCTCTCTCTCCAGCTCTCTCGCTCTCCAACTCTCTCTCTTTCCTTTTGAGCATCCCACTGCTCCAGTGACGAGGAGTAATGATGCTGCGCAGGAGGCAGTAAAACTGTGTTTTGCAAGTGTGTTTTAGCAGAGATTGTAGCCGTATACTGCACATATGCTTGTGCCACATCAAACAGCTCTTTGACTACCCGGTCCTGGGTGGTCTGACCCTCTCTGTCAACCAGCAATGTCAGATAGGCTTTGGAAAACGTGGAGTGTAGATGTGGGTGGACGTTGCCTCACCACAGGCGAGTGTGTTCTGTCTAACTCAGATCTAGTAAGTTTGCTTTGGAATAGAAATGAACAGCATGAGTAGGGAGAGTAAAAGTGCGATGCCATGCAGACAAACACACACACACACGCACACAAACCCCATATGCGTCACCGTGCTCCAGTCTCTCCATCTCCTCTGGCTGATGTATAATGATACCCACACCACCACATAAATCTGCAAGCAGCTCAGATTCATTGGGGCAGATTTTGCATGCTGCCTTCCCTTTTTCACTTTCATCCCGCTCTCTCCTTTCGCTCCTTTGAGCCCAATCACTCATTCCACTCCTCAGTTTTCCCTTTTTGTCCTCACACACTCTCCATCATCTCCCCGCTGCTCTCTTCTTCCCCCTCCTGCTCAGCTCTGTGCTTCTGTCCTCCCTCGTCATCGCGGTCCTTCTGGTTGCCGCTCGTCAAAATTGACACACTTCAGAAGGGAAACACCTCCCTCCCCTCTCACTCCTTTACCCCCCGGCCTCTCCCTCCCCTACCTCCCCTCCCTCCCTGCCTCTTGTTTGTCCATCAGTATTAACAAAGCCTGAGAGTGTAATGGACGTCCCGGTTTATGGGGAGTCACAGGTTCACCCCACCTTTTGTCGGAACCAACTATAAAACAGCATCCCGGCGTTCAACCAGTGCCGAGTGGAATGTCCTGCTCTCCCTCGTCCCCTCGTCCCCCTCGTCTCCCTCGTCCTCCTGTCCTCCCTCTGTGTTTTTCCCCTGCTGGACACGAGGGGCCTGGTTAAAGAGGGCGGTTTTAGCTGCTGTCCTCCGAGTTCACTCAAATTGGCCTGTAATATGATAAAGTCCCGGAGTGATGTGTGTGTGTGTGTGTGTGTGTGTGTGTGAGTGTGTGTGTAAGAGGAACAGAAGGCAGCTCCCTGCTCTGGCTTCTCTCCGTCTGATGTAGCCTGTCAGGGCCGCAGAGACAGAACAGTGTAGATAACGGAGCCGAGAGCCGCCACACCAGCCGGCCCAAGGTCTTCCTGCAGCCCTGAATGTATCTGCTGCTGCTGCCGCTCCACAAACGGAACTAAAGAACAAATGTTTCATTCTTGTAACGTTGGCCGAGACCAATGCAGGCTTTTTTGTTGGTCCTGATAACCTAAAGACAAGAGGAGGGAAGGCACCTGGATAGCCAAGGCCAAAGGATATGTAGTGTTACCTTGTAGAGAATGTGTGTGTGTGCGTGTGTGTGTGTGTGTGTGTGTGTGTGTGTGTGTGTGTGTGTGTGTGTGTGTGTGTGTGTATGTCCTTGACTGCAATTGTAATAAAGCTTCGTCGCCTTAAGGCCAGTACTATTCTGCAAACACTGATAAGCAGATTCTTTCACATTGTAGCTACACATTGGAGCGTGTGCAAGGTCGGCCAAATCACACAGTAAATTCTTCTGAAATGCATCTGACAACCTGAGCTTTAAACCTGAGTTATGTCTCCATCCACTGACACTGGTCAGCCATGGAATGCTGCTGCTGCTGCTGCTGCTGCCGGGCCTGTTTAACATCTGCAGCAACACACTTGAGCAGAGATGAGTCAAATTAGGAGCATTTCCTGCAATCTGTACAGAGGAGAGAAGGTCAAACATGAGGAGATGAAGTGGAACACAGAGCAGGGAGGCCATGAATGCCTCCTCCTCTCCTTTTTCGCCTCTCTCCTCTCCTCCCTTCATCCCCCTCCCCTTCTCTCATCTCCTCTCTCCCTCTTCTCCCTCTCTTGTCCTCCTCCCCCTCTCCCTCTTCTCCTTCCTCCTCTCCTTTCCCCCTCCCCCTCTCCTCCCCTCAGCTGATGTGGCCTTTCACAACAAGGAGAACAGACAGAATAAAAATCCGGCACATTCCAAGGGCAAACCGGAGGAACGGGATATCATCTTGATCAAAATGCTTGTGGCCTGTCCGGGGTGACTGTTGTCGTCTATCTCCTTTGGCGGTGATCACATCCAGTCCGGCGGACAGGTGGGCGGGCCCGGCTGGTCACATGTAGACACACCACAGCCACCCCCCCCCACACACACACACACACCCACACACATACACACAGTTTGTCTGTAGGTCAGACTCAACAAGAGGACGAGGGGAGAGAGAGGGAACTGGTGGAGTTTTGAAAAGCTCGCAGCATCTGATCAGAGTTAACAGATGCACTGCAGCTGCTCGCTTACTTCGCTTGCCATCGCACATCCTCAAAGGCTCGCAAGCGCACACACACACACACACACTACAAAAAACGCGCTCATTGTAGCTGCTAACACAGACAGATGGACGAACAGATAGCAGCAATACCAAAAAAAACATGTACCAGCACCTTTCAGAGCCTCGCCCGTGCATTGTGAAATTAAAATCATATATTTTCCGCGCGGCCTTGCTCAGTAGCACTACTGGCAGCGTTGCGGGTCTCAAATAAAAGCCCGACATCCCAGAGTAACCATTCCACCGCCTTTGAACGGCGTGCCTGTGAGTGCACATGTTGGCTTTTCTCCTCTTCCTTTAATATACGCTTTAGCTCTGCCGGCTATAAAACATGTCAGCGCCTCCTCCCCGGGCCAGAGCCTCCAGCTATATGACGCCGCTCGCCTGACCTGGGAAAAGATTTGGGAATACGAGGAGAGGGAAGTCGAGTCAGGAGCCTAAATGGCGAGGAGGGGGGTGTTAAAAACCTCAGCTGGGTGTCGTCATATCAGCGGGAGAACGGCGGCTTTCGCCGGCTTATTGCGACCGGACGGCCGAAGCTGAAACGCAGGCAGATCAGGCGGAGGGGCCATAATGGAGCGGCAGAGGCGGATGTGCGGAGACGGAGACGGAGAATAAAGAAGAGTTATTAGTGCGATGCGAGGCAACGAGGGGGAGAAGGACTAGTGAAATGTTTTGACACAGAAAAATAGCAAATCTGACAGAGGTACTTAAACACACCGTCTCTCTCTCTCTCTCTCTCTCTCTCTCTCTCTCTCTCTCTCTCTCTCGACCGGTCTGACACGCAGTCATAAAAGTGATAGTTGCTGCTTGTGCTTTCACAAAGTGCTCATTCACTTAAGCCCAGTCTGACTCACGCGTGCCAGCCAGGATCTCTGCCGTTCACTTTCTCTCTCTCTCTCTCTCTCTCTCTCTCTCTGTCTCTCTCTCTCTCTCCAGCGTGAGCTGAGCGAGCAGAGAGCAGGTCTGTCACCCAGATTACTCAGATTCTGAAACACCCCATTATTGTCATGAGCTCATATGAACACCAGGCAGATCAGCTGGGAAACACACACACTCCACTGCACGGCTGCTGTAGTCCACAATTATTATCGTTTGGGTTTTGCGCCGTATATTCAAACGCATCTGCAGCAGCTTTCACCCTCGGCGCCATGCGACTCATTCCTTCACAGCCACTCGTGTGTGTGTGTGTGTGTGTGTGTTTGTGCTTGTGGGTTTGTGTGTCACAGTGTGTGGTTTCTATCTCCTTACTGTATTTATTCTGGCACAGTGTTCTATTGTGGGGCAGGGCTTTGCACTCCTCAGATAAGAGAGCGGTTATGTCAACACTGGGTGCTGTGAAGGAGCCGCCTGGTCGTGTTGACATTCTACAACACAGCTTATTTACTCTGACCACAGAGTTCAGCCATCAGCTAGCGTTTAATGCACTAATGACCAGAGGCGTACTGGGGTGGAGCCCCCTCCTGGCTCTGTCTGGTACTGGCTCCTGGCTTGTCAGGTGAGAAGACAAATGAGGGAGATGCGCTACAACAAATGGCTTTGAAAACCCAGAGTTTATAGCCGACTGTCAAGGAATTCCGGAAAAAAAAAAAAGCTTGACAAATGTTTTGCACAACACACACAATTCCGGTAGACTCAGCCAGCATGAGTGTGCATATTGAGCTGAGCTGAGCAGCCGTATCAGTAAAGAGCCAGTGGAGCAATCCACACATAATTAGCGAAGGGGGAGGGGGTTAATTGACTTCTTTGAGAAAGATCCTGATTCCTATCAGCCAGTCCCATAATCATGTGAGCCAGGGCTCTCATTAAGCCCCCGTCCCTCATTTATCTCTCTTCCCCTCCAACCTTTTACCCTCTCCCTCCCTCTCTGCTCTCCTCCCCCACTTTGAACAAGGGTGAAGCCCCAACCAACACTGCTGCGTCCTCAGTGTGCAGCAGATTTATGCCTCGCACCTGAGTGAGTACACACACACACACACATACACACACACACAAACACACACGCGAACGCAAACACACACACAGGCTCCAGACTGCAGTTGACCTGACTGTGACCTCTGCTCAGTAATGTACAGTCGAGCTAGTTTACACACACACACACACACACACATACACACACACACACACACACACACACACACACACACACACAGAGCCAGAGAGAGGCACTTCTGTGTTACACACCAGAATCAAGCCCGATAACGCTCAAACCAAATCCGCGTTTTGAATTATTGAGGCAGAAAGTGTGCAGGACAACTACATGTATCATACACACACGTCAACACCTATGGACGTTTGACAAAAGCGTGTTCACTACCACCTGCTTTCGGTCTAACAGGCTCTCTGCTCTTTTAGTGGAAGCGGGACAGAAGACTTGAGGAACGGCTGAACACGATTAAAGGGGAGTGAAGCAGGAAAAAAAAGGGATGAAGGAGAGAAAAGAGATGAAAAGTGACAAATGAGAGATTTCCTTCACAAGCCCATAAATCAGCAGACACAGGCAGGGGGGGGGGGGGCAACGCCAGTGTGGCCTCCTGGGAAAAGACACACTTTTTTTTCCCCTTTAACAACCACTGCTGACCACCGTTCTACTTTTTACGTGCACAAAAACACACTCAAACACACACCTACGCGAAAAACACCCCCCCCCCCACCACCACACACACACACACAACCAGAGTCACAGCAGCACAAAAATCCCCCCCCGCCCCGTTCTCTCTCTCCCAGATGGCGAGCGGTGGAATGGCATCCCCGTCGCTCCGCACCAATCTGGTTGCGGCGCAGCAGCCTGGCTGTCTGGCACAGAAGCCATCTCATAAAATCACTTCCAGTTAGGAGCGGCGCCGGCTTCAAAGCGCGTGTGCAAAAACTAAATCCGACTCATGCTGTCGCTTAAAAACACACGCGGGGTGGAGGACTTCGGGGCGGCGCAGCTGCTCCCACAGGTAAGCCAGACAAGAGTGGAACAGACAGGCCATAGAGTAAGCGAGCAAAGGGGGGAGGGAGGGGGACACAGGCTGGGTGATGGGAGGCCTCCTGCTGGGAGCTATGGGAGCAAACATCAGCGTTCCCTTTCGCAGCCACGTGGCTCACCGTGCGTTTGCGTTTCAGCGAATTGCTGCGATTAAAAAAGCAGCGAGGAGGTGAGCGAGGCCCGATTGGGAGAGAAGATGGAAGGCTCGGGGGCCGTGAGGGGAAACTTGAGCCCCGTGCTGGACGCTGACAGAAACTGGGTGGATTGATGGGGATCCAAAAGGATTTAGGATCTGCTTTCATTCTGAATGTTCGCCATCTGCTTGGCTGGAGAGAGACGGCGGAGCGGGAGAAAACTGTCAACTGACAGACGAGACGCTGAATCGGAAAAGAGTGCGCATGTGTGTTGTTTGTGTGTGTGTGTGTGTGTGTGTGTACTATGTGTGCGTACAGTGTGTCGCTATTGATCCTAAAAGAAGCTCCACTTTCTGAAAGAGGATCTGTCAAGTGGGGATACACACATGTACACACACACACACACAAAGAAAGTCCCATTAATACAATATGGACCTCATGGCAGAGCTCAGATTGGATCTCTGAGATGACAGATCGCTGCGGTGCCGTCACGCCTCACCATCTCCTGACATTACAAAGCGGACGACTACCAAAAAACGCACCTAACCCATCCTCCTTCTCCAGTTACCTCCACCTGCCGTCCTACACCGCCGCTCTGATCCGTCTCATCTGCATGCGTTACGAGGAAACGCTCTGATCCTCATTCGGAGCTTCTTTCCTCACACTTCGCTTCCTCTTCAAGTACGGACAGGCGCAGAAGACCGCACGTGCACCACCTGCGCCGGTCTGAAACCACGTTGGCTCACGGCTGCATTCCGCCTACGTGAAACTGGTTTCTTACAATCCCCGTGAGTGTTCCCTCGAAAAAACCCCTCCAGCCTATCTGTGACCCCTGACTCACACAGGAAGCAATCAATGGAAGAACGCGCTGGAGAATACGCCACGTTACCTTCTGGAAAAATCCTCTCCCGACCTCACGTTCACCCCTGGAGAAACCACAACAACGTCTGTGTTTCTTCGGTCTGTGGAAAAGGAAATCAACCTCCAGAGCGTCAGAGACTTTCTCCAGGGCGTGCAGGTTCAAGCACGCCGGCCAGCCTCCCTCACCATATAGGCAGACAATCACACAATGGGTGTCAATGGGGACTTCGCCTCTGATCAATCATATTAAGTGAACAATCAGGTAAGCAATCAAGCCACAGTGAGTCCAGTGCTAACCTTCTGTCTAGTAAAAGAAAAAGAAGAAAAAAAAGCGGGGGGATAACACAGGCTTCAGGGCCCCGACGGAGGAAGTGAACACACACTCCCATAACTGTCATCCCATATGCTGGGAACGCCACCAGATTTACAGCACGCGCCGCCTAGCAAAACGCTAAAGCTCTGCTCCTTGCAAAACGGGGGCGTCTGCACACCTGAGAACAAGCTGTTCCGCCGGCAAAAAACGAGTAATTAAAATTACGAGGTGAGCGGCGAACAGCTTCCCCCAGAATTCTTACCTGCTTATTTATGCAACAGATTCACAGGCTAATGCCGTATAAATCCATCTGCACGTGTCGTCGCTCTGATTACTGTCACCAGGTATGATATCGGCTAATCAATGACATAATTGATGCAGCAGCAGCAGCAGCACCACCGTGCAAAAAGGAGGGTGAGAGAGAGAGAGAGAGAGAGAGAGAGAGGGGGACGGATGGAATATAAAGCATCCGAGGTGGAATTAAGCACCTGCATCAGCCCCCCGTCCAGCCCTGCACGCTGCCCTCTCAGCTGCACGCCACTCTGTTTCCTCTCTCGCTCCTTTATACAATCTCTCCACCGCACAGCTCCTTTGATTGCTCTTTCCTGTGGGCACACACACACACACAGGCGCACAAACAGGCGCACACACACACATACACACACAGGCGTGCGCACACACACACACAGGCACAGACGCACACAAACACACACGCTTTTTCATCCATACAGTTAAGAGACGGTTGTGTGTGTGTGTGCGGCAGCTAAGTTTTGATTTCAGAAAAAGGAAAAGTCGCCTCCACTACATATAATGACACTCGAGGTGCGAGCACGGAATAGTTACTGCGTACAAAACACACAAATACACACATTACAATGTATGACACAAATACGCAAAAACACAGAGCCATTTTAGAAAACTTGCTCAAACACACACACACACACACACACACAGAAGGCAGGCAGCCACCCACAAACACACGTGCGTCCACACACCCTCCCGTTATGCAGTATGACCAAAGGGCGTTCAGCCATTTCAGCAGCGTTCTAACAGCCAACTGAGAGGTCTGTCAGTGCATTAGCCAGCATGTAATCATAGCCCGACCTCACTGCAATTACAAGTGCTTCTAATTCTTCACTGGAAAATGCAGCCTCCTCCTCCTCCTCCTCGCACCGCTAATAGTTTACTTTACTGCAACAGCTGACAAACTCATCCCTGACTCCCCCCCCAACACACACACACACACACAGCTCTAGCCCGTCTGTCAGTAAGGACGATCAAAATTGACCCAGGGAGTAGTCCCCACCCGTGTCCCACTTGTCCCATATATCAGTCCCGCAAGTCTTTAAGCTGCCGCCGCAGTTCACCTGTGGCACAGGCCTTCCTCGCTTCCTCGCCCGGCCTCCTTCGCCCGCCCCGGCCTCGCCCACCCAGTCCTTCCTGTGCTCCTTCTGTGCCGCTGCTGAGGAATTAATCTCTCGTTTTACCAAACATGACAGAGAGAAATGATGGTGAAATCATGAAACAATTGTAAAAAAAATAAGAACCCAAGAGCGTCTAAAGTCTGCGTGTAAATGAGGCAGGCGTGTGAGGGGAGGATGCAGAGATAGTGCCGGGGAAAACGCTCGCTAATGAAGACTGAGGAAGAGGCCGCGCTCTCTATACTGATGGTGTTGCTATTAGCCCGTGAGCTTGTGCACTTGGGTGTCACTTCAAAGCATTCCCCACTATTAATCAGAGGCTATCCAGCCCTACAGCAAGGACCTGCTGGCTACGCCGCTAACTACCCCCCTCACCAGCAGCACAATGGAGCCATCATTACGGCCGTTACGCCGCGCCTCGGCCCGACAGTG
>NW_027466835.1:1837500-1862500 GCF_046128005.1 Genypterus blacodes
AGAAGTGGCAGGAAGACCACCACTTCCCAGACACAAGGGTGTTCCTGCCTGGAGAGAGCGAGAAACAAGAGAGAGAACGAGAGAAATGGATGGGAGGAGAGAGAGAGAGAGAGAGAGAGGACAGCTCGCCGAAACAGAGACGGACGAGAAGGTGGAGGAAGTGGAGGTTGAGTGAGAAAGGTGACATAAATATGACCTTTGATTACATGGGATGTTTGGAGCAGCTCTGAGCCGTGGACAGCCTCAGAAACCCCCCGCAGTTTTAGCACGGCCACACCTCAGCCAAGGCCCCCATGATCAGAACAATATGGCTGAAAGATGAGCCTACAGCCATAAATGCCAGCAGTAAAGACAGCTCCACTGTGTCTCCTGCTTTGACACTATCCAGCGTCTGAATCCCTGAGCCTCGCAGCCAAGTGAGGACAGTCTCCATGTCCGCGCCGGAGCCAGCAGGAGATAAAATTACTATTTCAAAGTCCTTGTAAATGAACTGGCTAAATTAAAAGGCATTAGATGAGTTTACATGTCCGCGTCACGCTGTATCGACAGGCGCGCCAGGGGAAAGAAGTTGCTCCAATGTCACATTCCCAGAACGCGTTGCAAGTGCAAACTATAAATCGACCACCTGACATGCGTTACAAATGTCCGGCCTGTCGCGGTTGAAGATGGACAGAGGCAAATGCACACTGACAGAAAGTCTACCGCCGCAAAAGAAACGCCGGCGCTGTGGGCGAAAGGGGGCAGCTCGGTGTCTGCTTACGAATCTGCTGATGACGGATTCCGACCAAACTCGCAAGGCTTCGCAAAACATTTCCCAGCAAAAAATACAGTGAAACTCTGTAACCTGACAGGGAACAATGCCGAGGGAGGGTGTTGCAACAGCCGTCAGTCTTTTCAGCACTGAGGGGTTGTAGGGGAGCGCTCACAATAAATACCTCTGCAGAGTCAGAGGAGGCCTTTCAAGGAGCCACATCAGAAAACCTGCTTCTGAATGCATTTTTACATCAACCCTGAAATATTCATGCTCTTTGTAAAGTATTCATGTGAACCAGTGTGCAAGTTAGTCCCCGGGGGAAAAGCGCAGAGAAACTGAAGGGATTCAACGCAGTCAGCAGGCAACACGCTCAGCTGTGCTAATGTTGCTAGCACACGGGACACTTGAAGGGACACTAATGACCTCTCGTCCCGTCAAGACTCCAGGACCGGTTTGGTCAGAAATCCTATAGGAGCTTTTAGCCGTTCTTACCATATTGGTTTCAGCTTTACAACACTTGACTTGCCTTTGGGACATTGTTTTTTAACAAACAGATGTAATTTATTTGGACTTATTTTGAAAATGTAATAATAATTTCGAAATAAAAGAAAGAGGTTTGGAGAGATTTAACCTAATTTATTGGTTCAAATTAGGTTAATACCTTTTCTTTGTAAGAAGTCCCGTAGACAGTACATTTGCTTGGTGTTCTGTTCTAAAGAATAACCTTCATCTTATATACTGTATATATATATATATATTAACATACTACACCTCATGTCTCATCCAGCCGCTTGTATGAAGGCATGTCTGACATTTCCACGTATTTTCAAAACAGTACATCAAAGATCACACACCAGCAGTGCCAAAATAATTCAAAACAGTGCCAAAGGGATTTACAAAATCACGGGATCATTAACTGAAAATATCCCCACTGTTCCCCACCATCAAATACCTGAAACCTAAAGAATTAACTCCTATTCCCAAATCCTGGGATTCATCTATACGCTGGAGTCACACCCCTGTATAACTGATGACACTGGGGAGAACAATAAACCACCTGTGCTGCTCATTGAACAGTGATGACATTTGGGCGGGGGGTGCGGGGAGGGGGGCGGGGGTGGGGGGCTGTGGGAGGGGGAGGTGTAGGTCTGTAGCGTCAGTGTAGGCAGCAGCACTGCAAAACCCGAGCCATGAGAGAGCACCTGTACCCTGCAGCCAGCATTAGCCTTCACGTTCTCCACAAAACATCCATAGGAGAGGAAAAATGTGTGTGTGCGTGTGTGTACGTGTACTGCCAAAAGCAAACATAAACGGGCGAGAGATGAATGGCGAACAAGGCTCATGAATGACTAATTATACCTCCCGTTTGTCATGATGAGCGATAATTTCAGAATCCTTAAAAAACACACGGACCTTGAAAAATAAAGTATTTATATTTTCTGGGGCCAAACCGCCGACACTAAAGCTCACGACAAAACATGACCAAATGTAACCACAGCATTCAGTTAGAAAGTCATCTGATTAAAACGTACATAAAATAGGAAATGTAATCGTGAATGAATACAGATACTGCAGGTTTTTGTGCCACATTAACGTTTGTTCATATAAATGTGCATTGCAATCAATACGCTTAGTGGCTCCTCTTCAAAAACAGCACCAATCTGACAGAGTCCAATACAATGGACCTGTAACGCTTGAACAGAAAATTAGGAACACTAATCCAGTACAACAATAAGACAAACTGTTGCTTTTATAATCGGAGTGAAACCAACAATGGAAGGTTTTTATCAATAAATAAACATCAGGCTCTATGTTTGGCCGTTTGGACGTGTTGCTTTTATTGTGTCTACCACCCCAGTGACTCATGTGTGTAGTCTGTGTTGTGTACTATTCTGCTCTTTCTCTTTATCTGTGAATGTGCACATTTGATTGGTGTACACTACATACCTGAGTCACTTGTTAAACCTGATGCATGCACTGTGAACACATTTGCACCCCAACACGTTGATGCTGGATATAGCAGGGAGGATTTTCCGCTCTTTCACAACCCAATAGGTCTTCCTCCCGTACGACCTCCACGTCACATGGGCCTGTTCTCTCAGCGCCCCCGGTACCTCTGCTTGCTTATGGCTCAGTGTTTGGCTGAGGGTTCTGGCCAGGTGATGGTATCAGTCACCATTAGTTTGACATGAAAATGCCATTTCAGTTTCAACAGCAGAACCACTGGGAAGCAAATTAACTTCCTATGTGCAAACTACAATTGATCTAAATGTCATTTTTAAATACCATGGCATTTAATTTTACTTATCAAATGGCTATTTGTTCAACAAAGATACCAATATTAGATAAGAGATATTTGGGCTATAAATGTTGATTCAGCTTAATCAAATTTCATTGTCAGGAGCCCTTTGTAAATCAAATTTCACTTGATTTACTGGCTGATATTTGAATAGTAGCTCTGTCAACAACCACACCTGGGCATATAAAACATAAACCCTGGTTAATATTCCTCCCTTTTGTGTAAAAATAATCAGCTTACAGCACACACACTGCCGACCATAGCCTATTATTCACGCTGATAAATGCACACGCAGGCTTTATGGCGCAACATTATGACAGAGCATTTGAAACAACAGCCTGCGTTGAAATTGCCGAAATGTTGCCTCTATTCAACAAAACACATTTGAAAGCATCGCGCTGGAGAGAAAGAGCCGCAGATGATTGACTAACCTGAGTGAGGAGCCATTGGTATGTGTGACGGGTAGTATTTCCCCGGCGGGAAGTGACCGGTGTGCTGCACGGAGCTGTGGCCCGAGGGAGCGATCCGAGAGGCGGCTCGGTGCACCAAGGCGCCCCGCTCCGAGAGGAGGTGCGCCGGAGCAGCGAAATCCCGTCCTTCCATTCCAAAGAATGTCGAGTAATCCGAAATCCGGAAAGGGCAGGCCAGGAAAATCAGATGCAACCCATAAAATAATCCTTTCCTTCAGGTCTATGTGTTGCATTCAGTCGATCGCAGGCTTCTCCAGCCAAAAACGTAGCCCCCGATCATCTTTTCTGTCAAAAAAGGAAAATCGCAACACTTTCATGATCAGGACCAAATGTGTAACCGGTGAGGAATTACATGCAATATAACACAAATAGTACAGTCTGATCCCGGGAGGAGAAAACAAATGACTCGCACCGGTCCAGTGATTCTTTAGCAGTAGTGCCTATCTGTCATGTGAAGGTTTATTTTGCATAAGCTGTAACACCCTGCTCGACCTAAAACTGGAGCTGTGAAAGAAGTCATCGCAGATACGCTGATGCAAACGACCAGCAAGGCTTTCAACCCCCCACTGAGCCGGGCTCACATTCAGCTCTATTGATCAGCCTGCTATGGCCTAATATGCATCATATGGAGACGCGGGGGGAGAAGAAGACGGACATATCCACACACTCTGGACCGGATACTGTTTTCTATTCAGTCACTTTCATTTAGTATTTTTATCAAAACAATGAAACCCAAGCACCACGTCAGCTGTTCTTTGCTCAAATCTATGACATTTGATATTTTATTATATCATTTATCATTACATCAACCTCGAAACAGGTGACATGGAGGAGGAGGAGGGGGGGGGGGAAGCTGTGTTTGGGTGGGTTAAAATTTCTAAGCACACTCAGCCTGCGTCTCAAGGTGAACACTGCCTGCTCCTGCTCCTCCTATTGTCTCTGGCTGATAAAGGCGTTTTCTGCTGGAAGGCGCTCGCATCGCCTCCATCCAGCTCTCACGCTCAGTTTACATCTCCACTCATGTACGTGCGTTATGTTTGTGCACCGTCTACAAATTATATATAAATACATAATCTGACAACTGAAGGAAAAAATAATCATCATGCACTTGACAACAGCTGTCAGCCCATAAAGCAGGACGTCGAATCTTTGGGAAAAAATAAATAAATAAATGCAATTAGAATAGCTGAGATGCATCAGCTCCTGAAAGATACCCCTCTCTCTCCCTCTTTCTGTGTGTGTGTGTGTGTGTGTGTGTGTGTGTGTGTGTGTGTGTGTGTGTGTGTGTGTGTGTGTGTGTGAATAACTGCACTCTCACTGTCTTCATCTGCCTTGACCTATTTCAGGTCAGGTAATCAAATACTGTAGTAAATGCATTACAGTCTACATCCGCTTCGGAAATGGCATTAATAGTTTGCGATGGAAAATGCATTTGAATATCTTTAAATGTCATTTCACTGTGAAAATTCTCCCTTTTATCTTGGAAAGGAGCAGCTCCAAGTGTCAGCCTCCGTGAGGCCTGAGAGTGATTAAAAAATAAACGAGCCTGCAGAAAAGAGCTTAATTTCATTGTTGCTAAAGAAAACCTACGTGACAGAATTTTCTAAGCCCTTGCAGGTTTTGTATTATAGATTCTCAATTTGGGGTCCGTGGACCCCTACAGGGTTTCTCGAAGGCCTTGCAGGGGGTCCCCAGCAAGAGCAGAGCATAATTTAATTATGAATAAATCCTTACATTTATAATTCAATTAGAGAATATATAGGAGTATATAGGTAAATTCAGATTGTGTGTCTGATTCTCTGCTCCCTTTTCTCCCTGTAGCCAGTTGCAGCTTAGCCTAACTCAGTGCTACAGCAACAATACAGCCCTTCCTTCCTTACTGAGGGACAAAACCTGTTCATTCTGGGGCTGCGCGAGCTTTAACGTAAGCGTGTGTGAGGGTTCTTAAAACCAAACGTTTAAGAAACCCTGAAATAGCATATACGGTGCCTGGCTCTTCAATGTGTGGACTGCAGAGAGATCCAAGGTGAATGGCCGCTCGTCAGGAGCGCTGCCTTTGTCTACTGAGAAAGTGCCTCGCAGTCAGCCATTACCTCCCATTCGCCATGCTGTATAGGATTCAGCCCACTCATATGTCCACAGCATAAAATAATTCCACATTTACTAGATTGTGAAGAAATCGATGCTTTAGAAACGGTCCAAATGTACCTTCGGTGGAAGCTAACCGGAGGAGCCTGTGTGTCCATCGCGTTTTTCTTCCATTTAGGCAGAAATACGCGAATTTCCCTAATCAAATGCAAGCTAGAACATTCGAAACCGAATCGACTGCCCTTCTGTCAATCAGATGCACGAACGCAGACAATAAATCAAATCGTTCCGTTTAGGTCCCGGTCGAGCCGCGGAGCGCGCCGGTCCTCCGTGACGGAGCTGGCCGGGAGGGAGAGCACCTCGGCCGGCACGAGTCTTCACACGCACCCCCTCCCTCTTTCGGCGAGAATCCCGTTTAGATTTAGCTACCAGACTCGCTCGCTGTGTCACGACGACAAACTAACAAAATAGAACGAATTAATATGTAAACTGCACTGAATAAAATCGCTTTTTTTTTTATAGAAAATACGCAGACGGGCACGTTAGAAGTAAACACAGTAGAATTTACAGTAAAACACATCGCTCCTCGATCGATAGTAACTACAATTTAACTCATCACACAAGATTCCTGCAGTATTTTAGAAATTCGAGCCGTAGTAAATTTAATAAAAAATAACAATTAATTCGTGAATAATAATAATAATAATAATAATAATAATAATAATAATAATGATAATAATAATAATGATAATTTCACCTAGCCGTTTGTGAGCCCCGTGTAATATTCCATTGCATTTTCCATACAGGATGAACCTCAAACATCCTTTTTTGCCATTTTTAAAATTATAGCAAAGCACGGCGTACAATGCACAGCGTACCGTATCTACCAAGTTAGAATAAATGCAGCTTCTGTCATTATACAACCCTGAAGATAAACCTAAAATATTTTATTCACCAAATAATTATCAAGTATATAAATTAACTACTTACTGGTATGTTAAATCCTTGCATAACAATAAATTATAAAATCACAAAATAGAGGGAGGGAAGGTGCAATGCCAGGTGCGACGCCCATTTAAAAGCAGACAGTGGAGTGAAGCATGTGGCTGGGTGAGATCCTACACTGTGTCCATCTGAGGCGGGTCACGAGCTGCTTCGGTCTACGGCGGCACTGGGACTCACGGCTTCCGGCCTGGCTGGATCGCGGCTCGGATCTCCGGGCAGCGGTTTCTCTCCAGTGCCTCGCGCCCCGGAGCATGGTAAACACGCCCTCCCATTGGTCGGACGCCTGCATGCTAATGAGCTCGCGCCGCCCGCCCGGAAACAGGAAAGAATCCCATTGGTCGATATGGAAGGCCAATGGCGTGTTGACTGGCAATGCTAAACAGAGAGCAGAGCGGCAGATTTAAAGCATGGGAGGGTTTCCGTCTCTATAATAGAGCTCAGTGCAGCACAAAGGCAGCCAGGCCGGAGGATGACGTATATAAACTAACCTGTTGTTATGGCAGCTTGACATGGAGACGTATTTTTCATGTAAAACACAGCAACACTAAGTAAATGTAATTCCGATGACATATGTTCCAAATACTTAAAAGAAATGAGAAAATAATTGAATCAATTTATAATCACAAATATCTATATAGTACTATGGGTGAATACACTCAGATTATCCAAGAGATTTAAACCAGTCCAACAATAAAATTAATAAATAGTGTAAAACTGCAGTCTAAATTAAAGTAGATAATAGCAAAATAAGCCGTTAGAATGACACAATATAAGATGCCCAATTTACGCTTCAAGATTCAGGATATTTCAAGTGTAAAGGAGAATCAAATGTCACTGCAGATTAAGTGTAACATAACACTGTACTACAATGAAGACTATACAATAAATTAGTAAATGATATAAATCGACTGCGCCTAGATGGAGCTTTGTCAGAAATGAGGTTAATTAGAAAAACAAAACAAAAGGCCCATTTTTTTTTAAATAATGTTTAAATAGCAACAATAAAATAAAAATAAAATAAATGGTGAGATATCACCAGCAACATAATAAAATGTAGCTCAGAGGATTTAAAACAGACAAGTTCAGATTTTTTTTTATTACAAAACGTTTTTAATTCATCTGCCCATAATAGTCCACTTATTATTTATAATCAGTCGAGGCTCTCTGGCAAATTATTTCAGAGTCAATTTCTTGAAACTCTACACAGAACAGAGGAGACAAGGCAGCAATTCTAATATTTCTCCCGGTGTTATTACTATGGACTTAGGTTATTACATTATGTTAAATGTTTACAAATGAATCCCTCGGAATATAAAGCTGCGATTGGTTGGCACGGTGCCAGAGCATTGTCAGTCACAGAGTGTAAACAAGACTCTGATTGGCTGTTGGCCAGTCCGCATTGGGCTGTCTGAAAAAAAAAAAGGCAATAACTGGCCCTGCGGTTTCAAGGCTTCCCCGCTTAGATGATGAAAGGGGATAAGAGGAGACGGTTTCAAGGCGGCCCAAAGGCGGACCCCCATTGGCCCTGAAGCCATATGAGTCAAGCGTGAATCAAAGGGAATACTGCAGAGAGGGGAAATTATATGTTGGATTTTTAAAATAATCGAGGTTAGTTTTCGAAGAAATGTGCAGCGGCGATGCTTCGTCGTTATGAAAAGTTATGAAAACAAGTGAAACGAGCCTCGTAAACATACAACGGCAGGTTCGAGGCTGAACACGAGTGTGAGAGGAGGGAAATGAGCTCCTGGCTGTGGATCGCCCCGCTGAAGTCGCTTTAATGGAGACAATCTGCATGAAGCCCTTCACCATTTTAAAGTGTGTCTGCATGAGGTTTGTCTTGGTGGGTGAATGTGGTCAAAAAACAACAACAGCAACAAACGCGATTTGTTTTTGTTTTGAAGTAACGTTTGACTTGATCGGTTGATGGCGTCTCACGCGATGTTTGTAGGATACTTTTGTTGTGGTTGAGCTGCTGAAATTCAGGTTAGAGTGTCAAATGTTTGCATGGATCCCAGCTGAGGGAGAAAGAATGTATGGAGGCAACACGAGTAACATACAGCTAAATAATATCATGCTTTTATAGCGACACAGCTACTGAAAGACACGTCATCCATCACGGTTAAAAACAACTATTGGAGGCCCTTGTTTGCACTAATAGGTAATATATCTTTATGTTGCAGAATATAATGGCATCCACCCTCAATATAAACAAGTAATTTGAATTTTCTCTGCAAAAATGTCTTATTTTTCAAAAATAAAAATAAAGAAAAAATTCTTCATTCCCCTATAATTTGGTCATTATTGGACAAAATAATACATCACTGCAATAAATCAAGTAAGATGTATTAATTTTCCTGTTGCAAATATTTGATGCCATTAAAATTACAATTACATCAACAGTAGTGATGAATAGAAGAGAATATTAGGAGCCATTCGACACCTGTTTGTTATCTTGTGACCTAAATAGATTCAAACATTTTGCATGACTTCACAGAGGAGAAAATATTATTTATTTCTCCTCTGTAATTTATTTTGTTACATTTAAATGAAGGTAGTAGCTCAATAATATATAAAAAAATCTAATATCCTGCACACAGATCAGCTGCACCAGTGCACTGAGAGGATGTTTACATGCACAGATGAATGTTGAGATGAATTTGGTGGAGATTCTGATGTGTGTTTGCATCATGGCTGTGCAGCTGAGCAGATTTGGATTTTTTTTCTTTTTCTTTTTTTTCTTTTTTTTTGCCAAAGGTCAGCTGCTTCAATGCAAATGGCCTTCAAGCAGGCGAAGTTGGAATTTTCCTCACCTCATCAGGGTGAATGTGTACAATGAGAAATAGACAAAGTCACACACACGCTCACACACACACACACACACACACACACACACACACACACACACACAGGCCTTTACCATGGCATGCCAGAGTGATAATTAATGCAGAGTGAGTGATTTCTTAAGAAAAAGGCTGCAGCTTTACGAGGAGGATTGTTCCTGATCAATGAAGCGTGGATGACTGACACGCTGCGTCTCCCACCCACATCCACTGAGACAGAGAAAATAGCCCTTTGGAGATCAAGCACAAATAAATCTATATGGTTGTATTTATACATTTAATTAATTTTATACACAAGATTTAAAAATATACATTATCATTTCAAGGTAAAATGGGAACAGAAACTATCAATTTCAGATAATTAGGCGACCTAATGGCAATGTATTAATAGTTGATGACATAAACTCAACCAACACCAACCACTGCACTACTCCTGTTTTATTTTGTATTCTTTTCATTTCAGTGTTCGCTCAGGTTAAACCCTTCAGCTCAGAATTCCCAAACTAATACGGACGGTGATGATTGACAGCAGACATTTGACCCTTGAGAATGTGTTTAATGTGTTTGTATGCCTGCCTGCGACCAGATTGTGTTTCATTCGGGCCATATTATTTACACTGCAGTGCATCCATCGATGGACATGCAGTAGAAAGTTACATCTCTGTACAGATTATATACAATTTGGAAACATTTGTGTCAAACTACGCTGACATGTTATATATTTAGGGTGTATAATAGCAATAATCATTTTGAGTTTCCATGAGGAGGGGGTGGGGTGGTGGTGGGGGCTAGAGGTAAGTGTCAGTGTGTGTGTGTGTGTGTGTGTGTGTGTGTGTGTGAGTGTGTTAGGTCTACTACAGGCTAACAAGGATCTTAACACATTGTGATTGTATTTTTGCTATTTTATTTGAACACATTTTACTTTGAACAACAGATAATTCCAAACCATTTTTTCTAAATCAGGTTGGAATTTATTTCACACTGCAAACGTAAACATGGTGAGCGTCAGAACCCACACATGAGCAATTCTGACTGTTGATTTATGCGTGAAAACAAAGCCAGCGATAAAAATAGTGCGTGACCTTTCTGACCCAGTCATTCAGGTTACATTTATTAATGGTGTTCGCAGGACGACTGACGACTGAAAGTAAAGCAGACATAATAAATAAAAAGGTAAAATTCTGAACATTTTGCACTGAAAGGGGTCACACATCTCCAAATGTGTCGATGCATCCCGAGTGAGATTGTGTTTTGTCCATTAAAGTGAATGATATGTCGGTTTGTGGTACGGCAGCTGTGATCTCCTCTCAGTGTGACGCGGTGCACATTCGTCTGTCTTTACGCTTTAAGTTCACCGACCCGGGGAGCCTGACGTCATGCTTTTAACCCTTTCGCTGCCTCGGTGGGGTTATTATGAGGCCAGGAGCCTCGCCACTGCAGTCCTGCTCCTGAAGGGAAGTCACAAAATGCAAAAATCATCATCGGTTGCATTCTGCTGCGATATATTTTCATGCCAATATGCAGAAAAAGTTTTCTAAACTGCGCTTTGAATGTGTGATTGCATGTGCGAAAACACTTCATTATTACCACAGCAGTTCTACTGCATAATGAACTCTGCACCATCAATTATATATTCACAGTTCAGCTCAACAGCTAGTCCAAGTAAACTAATTTAAACCATTCAAGGGTTTAGAGTTTGTCATCAGACTTTTATTTAGTATCAAATATTCCCTACAATAAAATAAACACTGAATAATTAATAAATATTAGTTTAGTGTCAGTGTTCACCTGACTCAGCCCACTCTGCCAGCTGTTGAAGGTGTCACAGGATTGCATCAAACTGTGCCACACATGAAGCCATTATGCTTCTTAACCGAGTCATATGATCATGCCAGTGTTACACAGCTGTTAAAGGCTTAAAAACATACATGAACAACACTGAGCCCCTATTATTAAACCAGCCATGTTGCTTCCCAACATCTGCAGCGAGGGCTGCTGGGGGACATTGGGGGGTTTCTTGCATGATGCTCCAGTGGTCATGTGACTGAGAGGACTGTTGTCACTAAAAAGCTCTTGTTTGAGAGAAGAAAGGGGGTTTGTGATGTGATTGATTTCTCCCCCAGCTGCAGGTTGGAGCAGCATTACATAAACATCACATGGTTGAACTGGGCAGTGATAATGTAGATCAGATCAGGGGCACACACACAGGCCCAGTATCTTCCAGGCCCAGGTCTGTCCATGGGTAAATCAGCACAGCCCTTTGGGCTTCCTCCTCTCATTCACAAAGCCCCTGCATTCATTTCTAACAACTCACTCTTTATCCTCTTCCTCTCTCTGCACCCTAAATGCTCAGACTGTGAGACTTATTAGGATTTTCTGATTGCTCTTGCCAGTTTTATGGAGAAATAATACCACAATATTTCTAGCGACAGTGAAACGATACAAATGAATGATTTAGAAGTACAGTGTACTGCTCACACTGGAGTAACAGAGGCTGAGTGTCTGCTTCAACTTCAATGGTAAAAGACTTCTAAAATCCCTTCAATGCAAATGGAAATGGATACCAGACGTACATATCCATGAGTGGATATCCAGGACGAGGAAGGGTGGAGACTGACACACACACACACACGCACACACACACACACACTTCACATTGTAGATAAGGCATCCCTTTAAGTGTAAACAGTACACAGTGCTAATGATCTTTAAAACACAAAGTAAATCTTGTTTGATATATTAACCTGATTTCAAACACATCGACATGAGAATTTTATGTATTGAAATTTTCACACTGTTGTATGACAGATAAGAGAAAGAATTTATGTGGAAAAAGTGTGTGTGCTTATTTAAAATCCTTCCATGTGTATGATTGTGTCCAGTAACAACAGCAGTGTGTGAAATCAGCTGGTTTTAGGAGAAGTCCATCTTTAAAAAGGCCATATGCTGAGGAGGAGGAAGAGGAGGAGTTACTTTCATTCACGTGTTGATTGTACAGCAGTAGCCGAGGTACGTCACAGCTCCCCACCTTCGTCCTCCTCTGAGCCATCTCTCATTGGCCGCATCTCCATCTCGTCCCTTCGCTCTCCCTCGTCCCTCCGCTCACGGCCGTAAATCCCGCACACTTATCATACAAACGAATCGGTTTCTATGACACGTATATGCTTTTTCACATGAAGTGTCCAATTAAAAATGTCCTCTGCAAGGACCTGGACCTGTTTTGGAGGGTGCCACCGTGCCCCTATAGCAGATGGCCCCTCTGTCAGATTAATTTCACATCCCAATGGCCAATTGTGGCATAGGCATAAAAGTGATGAGCCGTATTTCACTGTCGGGGGGGGCGGATACGACTCCCAAAGATGTGGGCGACTTTATTTTTTTATGGATCTTCAAATATGTAGTTATCGCCCTCACTGCCCACCTGACAAGCCAGTAATGTCTGCTAAAGATAAAAGTTTAACAACGCTAGATGACTGCAACATTGCCCTGCGAGAAGAAGAAGAAGAAGAAGGCACAGGCGGCGAACATGATGAGCTCAGCAAGCAACACGTGCTCTAATCTGAGAGGAGAAGAGCCAAGATTATGATACCGATGATTCTTCAGCCGTGATATTGTCCTTTACACATAAATGACCTTTTCGGGCATTTTGAATGTTATCGTCTGACCACCAACCCTCCCCTCTCCTTCCTCCCTCCCTCCCTCCCTCACACACACACACACACACACACGCACACGCGCACGCAAGGCCATAAACAAAGACAAATAACAAAGAGAGATCCATCTTTGGTGATGCCACACACAGGCCTGGGGTGAAGTCACTGCAGGCTCCAAACAAATCCAGCGTGTGATGGAGAATGGCAGCAATAAATGTCTGACTTTCATCCGTAGCAGTAGGTTGTCATATTTAAATGATTAAACCACTATAGAGACCCACTGAGAATAGCTGTTTTTCAACAACTAGACTGGCGACAGAGCCGTGTCATTTATATTTCCCGGAATATCTTTTCTTATTAATTATCTGTCTGTGCCGTTTGGTGTTTTCTGCATTGTTTATTGTTAAAGACGAGTAAAAGCACAGTTCCTATATGCGTGTATGTACATCCTCATAGACAAACGTGTACATGAGTGTCACTCCCCTGCAATAAGACACAAGTTAATAACACAGTTTGGCTGAACATGACTTAGGGAGCCATGGTCCTGTGTTCTCTGAAGGACATGACACATGGCCCAGGCCAGAGGACAGAATAATGTGTGGCAGAGTGAATGGCTGCACATGCTCATTAGTATCATTAATCACCAGGGACAGAGATGCCTAATGATGGAAGGAGGAGGGACTTCACAGGGGAGGAATGAAAGGATATGACAGATGAAGGATTCCCCAAGAATATTAACATGTGAAATATATAGGCAGCGGTTTGGTATTTGTCTTATTTTGTCTATTTCAGGGTCTGAACGTCACACATCAGGGGGGGTTTGCTCCAAACAAAAGGAAAAGTGTAATTAATCTGGGATTTAATTGCCATTTTAAATTGTCATATAATTCTAATTGAACTTGGAGTTCTGGCTCAGAGTGTGAGGGAGAGCTTGGCTGAGGCCGGTCCCTGGTGGCAGAGCGACTCTCTGCGGGGATCAAATGGGTTTGTGACATTTTCTCACAGACGTTTGACTGTGAACAGAGGGATTTCACTTCTGGGGCCTCCGGTTTCTGACCAGCCGTTTGTTCACTGTAATACACAACGACTGAGAGTGGAGGAGGCCGGAGGGTGGAGGGTGGAGGGTGGAGGGTGGAAGCTGGAGGGTGCAGCTCCTCTCCTGCCTGTTCTGTGGGAGCTGGAGGCCCTGAGCTTGGCCGTCCCTCTGCAGCGGCGGAGGCTCCGGGGATGGTCGAGCACGGCGAGGGCAGGCTGTTTGATCAGCACATATTTTTAATTGGCTCCAGGCACCCTGGGGTGTCAGCATTGCCACGGAGTAGACTCCTACTGCACCTTTCCTAATTAAAATCATTAGAAATTCCAGGCGCATCATAAAGGATTAAATGAGACTTGTGTGTATATGTGCCTACGTGAGCGAGCGTTTTGTCTGTGTGTGTGTGCGTGTGTGTGTGTGTGTGTCTCCTTGATAGCTAACATGTATAGTTTAATTGTTTTTCTCCTCTCAATAATCATAAATGAGGGAGTGCTAGCTGCAATCCTGGACCACTAATCAAATTACATGAAATCTCTCAACGCATCCGTGCTGAGTAACACTGCAGTGAAGTAACTTCCTCCCATATTAGCGACGCAGCGGTGGAATGTGAAATATGAGTACAGTTACTCGAGTACAACAATAAAAAGTTACTTCAATATTTCTATTTTTAATCCATTCCATTTCTCCTGCTCTCCACTGCACGGGACATTTTGTACATTTTGTGACTCTACTACGTTTTCCTTGGCAACCGTATTTGATTTTTATTTGAGTATATTTTTACTGCTGAACTTTTACTTTCGAGGGTTTCTTCCTCCCCCACTGTGGGTTTTCCTACTTTGTTTGAAAACTGCTACAACAACTAAATATTCTAAGTGATTAACCCGTGCAGCATTTGGTGTCATTTTGTGAATATTCACATCTGCCCTGCTGTGTAGAGTGGGATTAACGAGAGCTGTTTGTCTTATTCAAAATAATTGATGTCAGTCCAGCGTGTGCAACTCCGTGGAGAATGAATCTGACAGGCTGGAAAAACAAATGATCTGGAGAAAGCTTGTATTTAACTTCTGGGAACATATTCTTCATCACTCCTTTGGTGGAAACAAAACTCATTTCCTATCTTAAAGTAAACATAGAGATGATGAAGATATTGCATTAAAGCGCTGGGTTTTTAACGTTGTAATGCGCTTTAGGCCTGGAGAAGGAGTGGCCTGGGTTTGCGCCTCAGTCAAGCACCAAACAAAGGAGGCTTAAATCTCTTAAATATCTACCACTGCCACTTTGCCCAGAGGGAACTTAGACACAAGGGAGTATTTCTTTGCTCTGATATTGGAAGCTGGAGTTCATGAGGGTGAAAGACTATGGAAGAATTTTAAGAGCCGGTTCACTCGGAAAAAAACATGCACCCTGAAGCCTTAACACACACCCTGACACAAACATTAAAAACATATGACACACGACGGAGAAAATTACTACAATTTATAATGGTAATAACCACGTCTGACCAAAGTTTAAGACGAATATCTCAGCCCGTGAGCTACAACCAGAACCTCTGCAAACGTTCGGGGACAATATGTTTGTGTGGCCGCGGTCGCCTCACAGAGGAAAAATCATGGCGATGGAGATTGATGTCTCTCATGGAACGCTGTGAGATTTCTATTCACATGAACAGCCAGTAAAAGAAGCGTCTCATATAATGGTTAATGGACAGTATTGTCCAGCAGTGAATGGACCTTAAATGGCAAGAGAGACACAACAATGGACGGTACACAAAAGTCCCAAGGATCACTATAAGTCTTGTGGACTGAGCTACAGTCACATATCAACCAATGTAGATGCAGCTCATCAATGGAAACAACAGTGTTCGGCCGTGGACACTTTAACGCTGCGGTTGATGGATGAGCTGTAATAATTACCGCCTTACTGAGGAGTGTTGCCTTTTTTTGTTGTGCACGTTTTTCAGAAAACAAAAGAAAAGGCAGTTATGTAGGGATCATATTGCCTGACTCGCATGAGAAAATGACAAAAGTCAACTCGTATTTTTTTGGCGGAGGCATTTTGTACAAGACGACAATTTGGCCCGGTCGGACGACGGAGCGACGTGGCGGCGGTGGAAAGAAATGAAATGGGTAGGGAGATGAGCGAGGGTGGGGCGTCTGTTTCAGCCATCGCTTCCTGTCCGGAAAAGTCCATTCATCATTTTCACGTCTTGATGTCATGGATTACCGTGGCTGTAGCCAGGAGTGTGGCAACGATGACACCCAGGATTGATGAGGTGCAGGCAGGGGTGGATAGCAGGGGTTTAGGGTGGAGATGGTCAAACCAGATGTGGAGTGAGGTGGGGCCAGGATGGACAACGAGGGAGGGGGGAGGAGGGGGGGGCCCGATGAAGGTCACAATGTTACCCACCGCCCCATTACTAACCAGATGTAGGATGGAGACGGTGCGGGCCGCAAGTAACACACACATTCATACAGATTACTAAGATTACCCAGCCAGCATCCAGGGACACTCGCCAATGACACGGGCGGCGACCTTTAAGAATCTGTGCTGCCTTAACTGTACCACACCCTGAAAATGAATCTACACGTCCTCTCTGAAATCCAAATGTAAAAAAAAGAGCAGAACAAAGGTCAAAATATGAAATACCAACCTGCTGGCACTCTCACATTAACTGAGGTCTGTTAATATGCAGATAACATGAGACAACAACGACTTCTAAGGTTGTATTGTTGTTGTTTCTGAGGATTTATTCGTTTGCGGTGGCGTTATAGTCGTCAGTTTTGCGACTATAGCTCATTTGTTTCTCTCAATCCTGCTTCTCAAGAGGAATCAGGTGAGTTCAGCCAATCCGGATCTGAGTTGCGCCAATTCTTAATCCGGGGTGACCTCACCTGATTTAGCTGACAGATGAGGGAGAGATGGAACAAACACGCTGTGCTGTGGTAGAGTTAATGATGTGTGTGAATGACTCAAATATGGTCAAATGTTACTCATTGGGCCTTTAGCTTTGGAATAATGACTGTAAATCACTATTGGAGACGCTGCTACAGAGGGATCACATCAGAGGGGTCACATCAGAGGGGTCACTTCAGGCTGCAGCTCTGTGGGTTAGTAGGCCACTCTGTCTTTTGAAAATGATGTTTTTCATGTTTTTTGATTATTTTCTCAAGACTCTACCTTGTGATATATTCCTAATTTGTTCATCATCGTCGTTTTTAGTTTTGTTATTGGCCTTTTCGGTGCCGTTTTGCCAGACTTCATTAGCAAAACAACCTACTGTGAACCGCATTTGAGTGTTACTGTGAGTTAATCCAGATTTAATCAAAGAAAGAATTCATTCCAGGAGGCTTTGACTTCATTCTGTTGACCGCCTGGCTTCTGGTGCAAAACAGTTGATCTGACATGAAATTTGCCCTGCTGTGTCCCCTGTCTGCTGGGTTGTGGATTAACATCCACATCATCGTACAGGAGTTGGGTATTTGCTGGACGCCCCCTTGTGGCCACTATGAAGGCTTACAGGATCTAAGAGTGCTGGCAGACTGAGCTGAAAACATTATGGAGGAGTAATTTATTGTTTTACTCACAATTAGTTCTATCAGAGCCAACGGCAATATCAAAAGGTTCCCCCCTCCCTCTCTCCCTCTCTCTCCTCTCTCTCCTCCTCTGTGTGTGTGTGTGTGTGTATCCCCTGCTGGCACTGGGCGTACTCTGAAGAGTGTGGCTCTCCCAACTCGGTAGCTGATCAGAACCAGGTGGATCGGCCTCCATGTGCTTTCCATTTGTGCAGGATGTAAATGGATTCAATTAGATCCAAATGCACAACCTGTCAGCCGGGGGGATGTGGCAAACTTTCAAAGGCCATTAGATTATGGACAGGATTTGGAATAAAAACTTCACTGGCCGAGATTGTTCCATTAAATTGGCTGATGTGAAACTGTTGAAGTGATTTGAGCGCGCATGCTGACTGTGCGCTATTCATGTGGGTGCAAATTCTGTCACTCACACACACACACACACACACACACACGCGCGCGCGCGCACCCACACACACACACACACACACACACACACACACACACACACACACACACACACACACACACACACACACACACACACACACACACACTCACACACACACACACACACACACACTCCCACACTCTCCCACACACTGCCAATTATAATTAACACCCCCTCTTCTTCTCCCTCTCCTCCTCTCCTTTTCCTTTCACATACATCGTCTGTGTGCAATACATATACAGAACATGCAGAGGAAAAACACACACAACTACACAAACAGCACACATAAAGCTGTACTATGTGCTCAGACATATTGCTCGAGGTCCAGCAAACTCGCCTGCATCACAAACAGGAGCTCTTACAGCTTTAAAGTCAAATGGCTCCATCAGTCATGGCTGTTAAAAAGCCCGGCCGTAAAAATTAAAGACTTCCAGCAAACTGACCAACTGTAACCAGTCACCTTTGTTTTGATTGGCTAGAATAATATGAGATGTCTACTGTTAACATTCCGTTTCATTCGCCCCGGCCTCGGTAAACATGTGAAATATGGCAAAACTAAAGGCTATTGAAAGAGAGACGGCGCTGCTGCGGAGGGCGTTTCATACATCCTGCAAGCTGTGTAATGCAGTTTCACACTTGTGGCAAGACAGCTTTACAGAAATCTATACGAGCAGGCGGGCGAATGTGGAGCTATACAACTACAAACCAGCACCGGCCTCACTCATGTTGACTCGGTGTGGGGGAGGGGCAGCTGTGTGGAAAACAAAGGACGCACCGCGGCGTACACAGGAGAGACGATTCCACCGACTTCCTGTGATGTTTTTTAGGGACGTAGAGAGGGTTTGACTTCACGGACCTGATATAGAAGTGAATCAATGGGACATTTTCTGAGCCATTATTATCAATCTCCATTGCTTAAGACACCCTAATGAGCTCATTAGATAAAAAGGAACAGCAGATTGATTGCAAAATGGGGCGAGTGAGAAGTAAGATGTAGAGAAGAAGTGGAAGGTGATGGAGGAGAAAGGAAATAGGTCTCATGGATCACCAGGAAGAAGAATGGGGCAGAGGAATGAAATTAATAAGAGACGGATCACGCGGTCACTCTGCCTCCTGTGCAAAAATCCAAAATTCCTCAACATCTCTTGAATTGTTTTTACCACCTGAGGGTCTGAAACTGGGATGAGTGAGCCGACGTCTCCGAACGCATCGGACGGACTTCAGCTCCGTGTTTGTCAAAGGCTCTAGAAAATGCTAATTCTAAAGCTGCGGTCTGGATGATAGGCGGACTACAGCAGGAAAAGGGGGCAGAGCACAGAGGCAAAGGAATGGATGAAGCAAAGACAGGAAGGAAGCCGATGAAAAGTCAGAGGAAACACAAAGAGGGGGGTGCAGTGTGTACAGTGTGAAGGACGTGATTTGGACAGACATTTGTTCCCCTTTAGCGAGCGTGATGGCACAGTTGTCCTGGTCTGGAGGAGGGTGGGGGGGTTGGGGGCTTCTTTTGGCTGCTGTGGTGACGTCCGGTCCAGAGATATGTGAAGATACGCAAAAGACACGGTCACTGTTAGAGAAGTAGGTAGCCCTCCCTTCTTCCACACAGGATGGAACAGATGCGTTCACAACTCCAGCTGTGCCAGATGTGGATCTGGCACCATCTGCATGAGGCTGTTACTGCTCCTGAGAGTGTGTGCGTGTGTGTGTGTGTGTGTGCGCGTGTGTGTGTGTGCGTGCGTGCGTGTGTGTGTGTGTGTGTGTGTGTGTGTGTGTGTGTGTGTGTGTGTAAAAAGAAGAAGCAGGCACTGAACAGAGCCGCCTACATGAATCAAATTGTTATGGCCGTAGATTTCTGACGCCTCCCTCTTTGGAGTTGCATTCTGGATGTTTTTGTTGGAGGGAAAAAAGCTGAAATAGAAATAGATATTTCTGTATTCAAATGGAAGACGTTAGAACAAACACACTTTGATGTCTCGCGTGGCCGGTAATGTGAGTAAACTGCCTCTTACACACACACACGCACACACACACACACACACACAGCGCCGGTACAAAGCAAAGCTACATATGTCCTCTCTCCTGTCTGACGGCTTCCAAAAGCACACGCACATGTTTGTTCATCAACTCCGCCACAAATATCAGAGCACTAAAAAGATAACGGCAAATTTCAAAAAGCCAAAAAGGAGATGGAATGTATAAAAAGGGGGAAAGTCATCTTTTGTGTGATCCTGGGTATAAAACCTGATGAGACATAAAAAGCTATAAACTGTGATGAGACCCCAGGAGACGGCAGATTAAAATGTGCCGGGGAGATTTCCACCAATAAAGGTGGAGGCAGAGGCTGATCCACTGCTGTGCACTGCTCCACCAGGCAAAGAGAATGTTCTGAATAGATTTTAGCAACCTCCATAAAGCCGGCGCGCTAAAGCCACTTCACAAAAGAGAATAGAAACCAAACCAATCAATTAATGCCCCCCGCCAAAGACGAGCAGACGAGGAGGAGAAATGCTTTCAGGCCGGTTGCACGTCTGAACCTTCGCCGGGCAATGAGCAGGGGAGCCGGGGGTTTAGTCTCTGCGTGTTCAGAGCCCTTTTTTCTTTGTGTGTGTGCGCGCGCGTGTGTGTGTGTGTGTGTGTGTGCGCGTTGAAAAGCTCACTATTGAATGAGTACATTCAACAGAGTGCTGTGCTCTTTAAATGCCAATGAAAATAAAGAGAGGGAAATTGTAGGCACTCTGAAGCAACAGGGAAAAAACCAACAGAGCGAGACAGAGAAAGCAAAACTTTACATCGCCAAGAGAGACTTCATGAGGTTTAGCAGCTCTCAACTCCAATATAGAAGGGCTGTAAATTCTCCACTTAACGTCCTTTGGGCTCCACATTTTTATGGTTAGTGACAACGACAGTGAGCGACTTCCTTAGGGGGGAAAAAATTGTTAATCAACGCTGCAAATTTCTGCAACAGCGCCTGGATCGAGTCCAAGGTTTAGTCTTTCAGACGTTTCCCGTTCCTTTAATGGAAGTTGACGCAACGCTCCGCCGCTTCGCACAACACATTCAAAGGTAGATGGAAGAGGCTACGCTGGATTATGGGAAGGCGGAATCGCTAAATGGAACGCAGACGGCCAAACGCACAACATCGTAATGTGGAGAATACAGGTATGTGCTGAATCTGGACTCGCAGTATCGCCTTATATGCAGCGGAGGTGGAAAATGTTCTACAGCGACATCACCACACAATCCTGACATATTCTGATTTTATTCTGTTTTCAGATCTAATGTATTTCCAAAACTGCCTCCTTATACATGCAGCAGACACTGTGCAACATGAGCAAACCACTGGAATTGTGTTCAACTTGAGCTGTACTGCAAAGCTGCTCAGTGTGAAGAATGATGTCACTCAGGGTGGAAACACAGTTAACACACACAGCTGCAGGGCAGGATTGTTATGTCTTCACCTCCAACACTGCATTGTTCCTGTGTATTCTCAGATTGTAGATGATTTGATACACCTAAATTCTGTGCGCACAACAATTGAATCAGATTTGGTGACTACAGGTCTCACGAAGGGGAAATACTCCTGAAAATTATACTTACTCAGTGAATTCAACATGAAAGTCTTTAACAACATGGGTGCAGTTCCATGACGCGCGTTACTAAAGTGCCACCATTAAAGGTTTGGACCAGAAGGAAACTCTTTTGTTTATACTGCTCATGGGAACTTGGGTTCTCTTCTGCTTTAGTGATTGCTCGTGTTGTTACATCCCCCCCTCGCTCCCCCCCACACACACTTCACCACACCCCCACCCACTCTGTAACTGGCCCAGCACAGATGAGCGTGCACAATCGCTCACTGTGGCATCGACGTGTTTCAACAATCATGTATACACGCTCAAACAATACACTTTCCAGGGATTACTCCTGGTTTTCTTTGGAGAGCGGCTTTGTTTTTCCTATCGGCTCCAGATATTCATGACTGTGTAACCAAGCTCCGTGTTGTCAGCCCCTTTCTCCTTACGTTGGTCTCCATATTCACAGTCGGTCTTGATGGCTCATCAAGTTGTCACGGCCTTCCAGCTTTAACAGCATTCCTTTCTTTATGTCTTGAGAGGCATTTCTTCATCAGTGCACTCTGAGCAGTAAAATCAGCCCATGAATGCGCCAAAAAAGCATTGAGGTGCACCCAAGGCCTAGTACCTTGTGTTGATATTGAAGGAGTCCGGCCTTCTCCTGTGCCGCTTTTTGGGCTTTGGCCTTCCATTCCGGGGGAAACAGAAGGAGGTCACAGTCTTTGAAAGTCTGCTGTGGTTTTTTGTGTGTTCAAAAACAAAAGGGACTCTTGCTACATGCGAGAGAGAGAGAGAAGTGTGTGGGAGAGAAAAAACACAGAAAAGGAGGAGGAAGAAAAAGGAATAAGAGGAAAGTTTGGTCATGGCGGCCTTGGGTTTCACACTGAACAGAGGAGCGACCGTCAGCGGGGGAGGGGCGTTGGTGACTGAGTGACTACTAACAGACATGATGAATGTCTTTAATAACCTCTGGCTGCTTCGTTAGCATCCTCCAGGATTTGTTGTTATTAAGCCGTAGGTCTTATTATGATGACCACCTCTGCCATCGTCTCCCACATCTCGCCGGGCGTCAGTCCAGACAGTCAAAACAAACAGCGTGTCAAGCCCCCCCCCCCCTTACGTTTGCTAATATGGCACTTGTTGATGGCGCCGGCGCGTCTCGGTCCCGACTGAGGAATACGAGGCTTCAAAACATCACGCGGTGAATCATCCTGTTTGTTTTCACCTGTTGAATCACTTGGAATTTCCATCTCCAGAGCTTTTTGCAGCCAGGAGATGCTTCACTGGCAGATCATGGGGGGCTGGGGGGGGGAGATAGCAGGAGCACACGTTTGGGTAAATGGGGTGTGTTGCCTTTAACGACAAGAATCTCCATTACCAAAAACGATGAGAGGGGGTGAGGAGGGAGGAGCTCATTACATATGGGATTACATGTGGGACTGTGGGAGTCGTAAGCACTCGCCTTCATCACTGCTGCACAACTAAATGAGAATGTTTTATTGTACTTCCATTTCTTCTTAACAATCACAAACACTCTCCTTTAGTGTGTCTAAGTAGCCTAAAGCTCTATCACAGGCATACATTTGGTGGGTGCCCATGTTTTATTAATTTGCAGATGAGCTCAGCTATTGATGGCACCGGCTGCCCATGGGTTCAATTAGGATAAAACAGGGAGAGGGGCAGATTATGGGCGGCTATTTAAGTGAGGGTATATCTCTTCCTGACAGTTATAGTCCAAATGGAACAAATTGCACCTTAGCGGCGGCGAGAGGCGCCATATGAGTCCTCTCCCCCATGAAACACGCCGGGGTGGCAGGTCAGCTGTGTGGAGACGACACCAGACTGTGTGAGCCATGTAGCCCGCCGTCTCTCTGAGCTAACAACGCGGCCCCGGGTGCGGCACGTTCCCATTCAGTTAATAGGGGGCATTTAGAAAACAGCGGCCGACGTGATGGTGTGTGTGTGTGTGAGTGCCGAGCGTTCACTCTACCCAGCCAACCTGAAACAGTCCCACTCAGCACGACTCTCTCTCTAAACTATTGCACTTCTGCTCCAGGCACTCTCTGGGTTCAAAGCCTGCGAGTCTTGATAGCTGAACAGGGCAAAACACTGAAGCAAAGTCAGGCTACGTTTTACAAACACGAGCGTGTGTGTGTGTGTGTGTGTGTGTGTGTGTGTGGTCACATCACACAGGCCAGCATAAAAGGGAGGAACAGTTGTGGGCTGTGGGACAAAAAATAAAACTGCTCTCAGCTTTTCTCTCCGTCTTCTAGGGTGAACATTTATTATGATTGATCTGAGCCTTAACTGTGAGTTCGCCGCGCAGTGAAAACGTCCGACTGTACGACGTCTCCGGAGCACATTGTGTGAAATTGAATAGGGGGGGGGGGAGGCCGTAAAGTGGAACAGGAGCCGCTGACCTGATCGCACCGGCCCCGGCGGTTATCTTAGCTCCCTGCTCGCTCTCCTCACAGACGGAACAATGGAGGCAGACGGGTCGAGCCGGAGAGAGAGAGAGAGAGAGAGAGAGAGAGAGGCCCGACTGTTTGCTCCGTTTGGCTCAGGGAAATGACAACTGTTTCTCAGCTGCGGCCGGTGAGATAACCCAGCACGGAGGGGAAGGCCGGGGCACCCTGAGGAGCAGCACAGACAGACCCATGGGTGACTAAGAAGAAGATGGTGCTCCTCATTTGTTGTTTTACTTCCTTACAAGGTTGTTGCTCTCTGCCTGGTACTTAAAGGAGAACAAGTAGGTTCCTGCTGGTATGCATCTTAGTGCTTTTTACCGCCGTTATTCCCTAAAATCATTGAATGCTTTCCGTATTTAAAGAAATACAAATGTAGTTCTGTTGTACATCTCACTTCTTTCTGTCGTGAATGATGGCGTACCTGTCGAGAGGCTCTTCAAAAAGCTACAGCAATTCAATTCAATTCAATCTGCAGCTGTTTGGTCTCGGCCTCCCGTGGCTCAGACGACGGAGCCAAACACACGGACAGCAGGGAAACAGTGAGAGAACGTTCTGACCGCATATAGTAAGAAACAATCACATAAACACTACAATAACACACTGTATGTTAACGACACACACACATCTGAATGAAGCTACACTATAATGTACAGATGAATGTTCAAACTTCAAACTCTTAAGAGGCCAGAAGCAGACTTTTGAAATCCACTCAAGTGTTTTTTTTTGGAGACATGCATGTTGTTTAAACTTCAGATGTTGATTCTAGTGATTGCAGAATTCACTCACAATCTTGCAATCAAT